>NW_016690397.1:221740-230653 GCF_001604755.1 Lepidothrix coronata
AGAAGGAACACAATAACTGAAATTAAGTTTTGACAAGAACCAACTACAATTAAGGTCCTGTTGCTTTTCCTTGCTCAGAGATGTTTGCTCTGCTGGTTTCTTGGGGTGCTCAGGACAGGAATGCTGAAGCTGATCTTGGGTGTTTGGATTAAGGGGAATAAAAAGCTCCTTGTGTGTTGTTCTTTTTGAAGGTAGTTTGGGTGGGGTTTTGTCTCCTGGTCTTCCTTCTCTGGTTGGTAAAAAAAATAAACCCATGAGAAAATTACTCTGTTGGTAGCACACAAAACTCATGGCCATACAGAACGTGGGTGCGCAGGTAGCAACTGGAAAAATTCAGTTTAATTTTGAGTTTGTTTTCTGTTGTGAAGACTTTTGCAATCAATTCTTTGCTGTTTTACCTTTAAATCAGCATTTTGAAAGATTTTGTCACCTGAAATTAGTGCAGCTTCACCTAATGTTATATTTTTCTGGAGTATGAAAGGTCATTAAAAAAAAATTGGGGAGAGCTGTTCTCTTACTGCTTTGCAGCATTCCATTCCCCACAGTAATAGAAGCTATCTGGCTTCACATGTTAAATAAATTTTTCCTATTGTAAAAATAGGGTGGAGGGGTTCAGAAGAAGCAAACTACTACCTGTATCTTCTAAGAAGGTGTTGAACGATGTGAGAGTTCAGTGAATCAATATATTTGTACAGCTTTATCTGGGGATTTTGAACTTTAATGACTAGTCTTTTTAAAACAGAATATGTTTGAATTTTCTTGTCCATAAGTAGTTGGTGAAGTATTTTGCAGATTTATTTCCAGATGCCCACACAGGACTTGTTTCAAACAGTGAACTGAAACCTGACTTTCCTTTTATAGATTACAGAGTTTACTCAACTGTTTTTTAAGGAGTCAAATAATTGCAAAATTTGTAAGGTTAAGATTGATCAAAAATGCAAGAAAGAAATGGTGTAGTGGAACTTTTTTGCTAAAACATTTTGCCATTAGGATAGGTATTAAAGGCTTTAGAAAATCCGTAGAGGTATGGCATGCCTGTGAATTTGGTCTGAGCCTAATAATTCAATGGTGCATCCACCAGTTGTCTTGAATATGAACATTACATTTTTTTTCCGTATATAGGAGCCCAGAGTTTTCTCCTGTTAAGTCATATATAGTGATACTTGTAGTGGGGACCACAGGTGGAACATGAGGTATGCACTGCATGAGGCTTAGATCAATACAAGTACTGAGTGTTACTGGTCCTGCACGTGAAAAAGAGCACTGAGGAGTTTTGCTGAGGCTGTGGGTTTTATTGGCATTGTCTGCCACTTTGCAAATAGCTGTGTTCACCATCAGAGACTGCAACCCAAGAGAAGTGGGTACAGAACACCAAGCCACTGAGAATTGAGCCACGTTCAATGCAGTCACTTGGCAGAGCAAGCAGGATGAAGCTCTCAATGTCTTTTATTTCCTGGCAATTTAATGTGCTCCATTACATAGTGCCTCCTTTAAAAATTACGGGCCAAAGACACACAGTTTTTATTCCGCTACTAAATATTCAGAAAAAACATTCTAATTATATTTGGCACTGAGCCCCAAAATACTGCCTTCAAACCAAGTCTTCCAAATGGAAGCAATATGTGTGCTGCAGACTCGTTCTGTAACACCCAGTGCTGCCTCTACAGTGTGCCCAGGGTAGCAGCTGCTTACATTGAACAGTGGCTTGATTTTCTCCCCGTGAATGATAGGGGAAGTCACTGGTTAAGAAGCTGCTACTAATAACTATGGTATCTTTGCTATATTAGTGGGAAAACATGATTAGTGATATTATTACTGGGTTCTGTGGCACTGAGATGTGAAACAACACCCTGTGTAGAGTGTGACATACAAACAGGTGCATGTTTCATCTTAGAAATATGACTAGTTTAAGGTTGCTGACCTTTCCATTAATGTTTTCATTCCATTTAAAATTTGGTTATAAGCATGGTGGTAAATGCCTTGTGAGGCACAAATAACTTTCACATCCCAAATCATAAATTTACATTCTGAAGTGACAGTTATACAGATAAAAATTTTGCCTGGCCATGTTGCTGTAGTCACTAGCCATTCATTTACCAACATTACAGATAACAAGTACGGAAGAGGGAAAAGATAGATTCTCCCCCTGTACCTTGTTCCTTTTTTTTACAATCTGTCTGTAACATCTATTTTAATTTGGGTTAGGTTTCACATATGCTTGTCTTGAAATTCTGTATCCCTTAAACACTGAGATGTTCATGAGCGATGATAATAAGCAAAAAAAAGAAGGAAGATTATTATCAGCATATTGAAAGAACTACAATTTGGAATGCTTCATTGGCTCCCTTAATAGTTCCATACAAGTACCAAAGAGAGTGGAAAAATGATAGAACCCCATGGATCTCCATTTGCCAGTGCTCTTGGCTTTGTAAAGCAATCCCTGCAGATGGTGTGGGGCAACTGTTGAACAAGAAAATAAAAAGCAATTCAGAAGGAACTCTGAGGGAGTTCTCTCTGGAGAAAAGAAATCCTGTAGCATAGTTAGGAGATCTTCCCATCAGTTGTGCAGAAGTAGCTTGATTAACCATCAAAATCTCATTCCAGTATATTGTCTAAGGAAAACTACATCTTTTGCTGGGATTGCCATGCAGCAAAGGAGACTCCTTTCTGCCCACATGTGGAGTGACACCCATTCATGTTGTAAGCAATCTTCTACAGATGGACTCTGTCAAGGGTGTGGGTTCTCTTTTTTTTTTTTTAATAGATATACCTTCGAAATACAAATCCACCATTAAAAAATCACTGGAAGAGTTATTTATGCAGACTATTCTAGAGGAAAAATGTTCAGAGTACTAGAGTGGAATTCTGAAATCACTGACTTGAGTTCATGCTTTTTTTTAAAGTTGCATTCATAAATACAATTTTATAATTCAGTTGAGGAATGGATATTCCTTTAAGATTTTTCACTGTAGCAGCTTAAAAGCAACTGCAGTTTTCAAATTTTCATGTGATTATGATGTGACAAAATAAGCTGATTTGGGGAAAAAGCCCAAACTATTGATTAATCATTAGTTATGCAATTTATTTATTTGTATTATGGTTCTGATATTGATACTATTTTGGTGACTTGACATGCACAAAGGGATGCCTTGTTTAGTAATAAACATGAACAAAGATGATGTGGTAATGCATGAAGATCAGGTTTCCAGGTGGCTAATTTTAGCTGCTTTTAGTGAAGTTGATGTCAAGGTCATCTTGATTTTCCTAAGGACTTGGTAGACCTGCAAGAACTTGTTATGCTCTCCAGGCATATGGTACTTAGTCTGAGCATCTTCCTGCAGGTGGGTACTACTACCAGTAGGAGTAAAAGGATAATTCAAGCCATTGCAAATTCAAACCTTGGCTTTCTATTCTTAGACTAGTTAAGGTCATAATTTAGTTCTTAGTGGTAGCTAATGTTTGGGTCAGTAGATCCACAAGTGAAAAACATTATTTTTAAAAAATTAAATCACAAATGTGTGACTCATTAAAATTCAGAGGAAAGCATTATCAGTCCTTAAAATATATCAATGGATAGATATAGATATATAGATATATATATATGGATGCAACTAAGGAGAGATACTCGGTCTTAAAGATTCTGTGCATGCATAGAATTGAAAGTAATACTACTCTGTCATGAATGGCCATACCTACTGTAAGAAAGGTGTTCTTACAGTGGAAGCCATGTTTTAGTATTGGAACAGATAAGGCAAGATTTGGGAAGGTTTTCTAGGAGTTAGATCTCTTTTTCAATGTTAAATTCACCTTCTCTTTGGGACTTCCTTTGTAGTGCTAACAAAGGATGTGAAGAAATATTAGTTGTTGTGGAGCAAATTGAAATGTGTTTAGGCCTTCCAGGGGAAAACCCCCGATGTCTGTAAGTGTTCGGGATCGTGGTTTGTCCTTACTGGAGGAAGGACTGTTATGCCAGTGAAGGTCTTCAAATGCATATCCTCTGCTACCACAACAAAATGTTGGAGAAATGCCTTTCCATGAAAAGCCTACTCAGCAGAGTAGTGCTGGCTATTAGGAAGACTGCTGTCATAGTTCAATCTCTCGGTATTGCCTGGTAACTTGATTGCTTTTACATTAGCTTAATTAAGAAATCATTGAGGTATGTGTATGATACCTTCTACTCCTGAAAAACAGAATGTCAAATTTACTTGAATACTGCTGAGAAGATGCTCCCCTGGCTGTGAATGAGGGCATGTGTGGGGAAGTCTACAGCTGTTGTCTGATCTGTTCCACCCTCAGTATTTTTAGGGCTGGTTCAGTGGTGTGAACAGCAGCACAGCCCATACCTGCTGCTGTTAATGGCTTTTGCAGACAGCAGCAATAGTGTGAATTTGATGTGATTCCTGCCCATTTCCCTGCTGCCCACAGGACTGCGTGGAGCAGCAGGGAACTGACAGGAGGCTTGTTCGCTGCACTCGGCTGCTGCTTGGCAAAGCCATTAGCAGCAGCAGATACCCTGGAGCTCTCTCTGTGCAGACACAAGACAACATTGCATTGGTTTACGTTCAGTTATATTTGGATGATAATCTTTGCAACCGTGAGAAGTAAAAACATATTTTTCCAAATAAAATCTTCAGTTTTTAAATATGTAGCTGCCTCAGGGTTTTCCTTTCCATCTTCTCCTACGTGTTTGTCAGTTAAGAATCTCCCTAATTCTAGATGGAATAGGTTTGTAAGCCACTGGTGAAAGGATATGTTCCTTTAGGATGTTTGATCTGCACTCCTGCTCACTAAGGGGGAAGGGGTATTTTCAGCTTGGCAAAAGGCTTTTCCCTTTTTGTTACAGATGCTGTGTAGCTTTTGAAATGGTTTTCAGTGTGCATGATGATTTATAAGCATTCAATCATTTTATAGCCATGCATATTTTGGAATCATGGAATTATTATCAGAATAAAAGACCTCTGAATTAGGTGGCTTTTGTTGCTTTGGTTGCTAAGTACACACTGATCCTGTCCTCTGTAGTCCAAGTGTGTTTTATGTTCTAATCTCAAAGCACTTCTGTTGCTTTCCAGTTTTGTTTTTTTTGTGACAATTATGACCTTCTTGATGAAGGTTTCATTACAGGTTTATTTAGCTAAGAATGGCTGGCTGGTGCATTCCTGCTTGTTCATGAATGTAATTTCCATATGGTTAGAAATGTCATAGCAAAATTAAAAAAACATGGTCTCGGATTTCTAAGAAATAGCTTAATGTTTGTGCAGTGCAGGAGACAGAACTCGGAAGGGATAGTACAGAGCAAGAAGCAGAGGGTCAGCCTGAGGAATTATAACACAGAGGAGCCTTGTCCAGCATACTCACAATTCTACAGTAAGAATGTAGTAAATGTTGTTGAGGAATAAATTGGAAGGCAGCTTTGACCTCTGAGTAAATGTAGCAAAGAAACTTTGTTTTAAAGGAATAAAATATCTAGGAAGATGACTGTAAAAGGATTAATGAAAAAGCCACCATTTCTGTATTGCCTACTTAATTATTAAGCATTTTTGTTTGTTTGTTTCTGGCTCAGGAATGTTCAAGAACATACCAATGTAGCAGTACTGACTTTAGTAGCATTTGGCTTAGAGCTGAAATTATACCAAGGGTACATTAGGAATAGGGTTTTTTGTTTAGCTGATCTCAAAATGCAAAATAGTACATTATTTAGCATTTTTACTAAGTTACGAAATAATAATCCTAAAAGCTAAATCCCTGTATTTTTTTATAGGTACTGTAAGCATAATGTAGAAACATCTTTCCCAGAGTCCTCAGAAGTAAAATTAATATGTAATAATTGTCCTTGTGATTAAGCTGCATATTTACAAAAATATCCTTGAATTTAAATGGTATTGTTAAGGAAAGAGACCATTTAATCTATTGGTACCATTAGTGTTTTCACTGGACAATGAACTTAATTTTGAAATTAATCTGAAATAGAAGTGAAATTTTGTTTTATTGTAAGGCCTAATATTAACAATCTCAAAATCCTTGCAATATTTTAAACTTTCTATGGAAAAACATCCATATTGCAAAATAAAGGTATCAGTATATATTCAGAAAAACAGAAATAAAATCCTCATTTTTCTTCATTCTTCTTGAACAGGCTTCTGAGAATCAAGGGTATTGCTAGGATAGAGCTATGCTGTCAAAAGCTTCTTGGTCTTTCTAATAACCTTTCAAAAAACCCAATCATATCTTCTTTTTGTTTTTATTTGATATGTTGACGATACGTATATAAAAACTTGTCTGATCTTTTAAAATAGCGCTTTAAACCAACCTCGGAATGAAGAGGCGCTTACCACAGAGCCGAGTCCCAAGTAAGCGAGGTCCTCACCGCAGGGTCCCGCAGGTCCGGGCAGGGGAGAGGCATAAACCCAAGGACTTCTTCCATTTTCTGTAGGAAGCAGGGAAGCCTGTCAGCAAATGCTTATGTAGTCACTGCTGCCAGCTTATACTAATGAATTAAATGCAAGAAAAATAATTTAAAAAAAAAAAGTCTACTGGAGAGCGAAATCTGTTTGAGGCCACAGGCTCGGGTCGAGCCGCTGTCCCCCCGTGCCATCCCCGGGGCTGGAGCCGCAGGGTCGCAGCGCAGCGAGGTCCAGGACGGAACAGCGCCTGGTTCCCACGGTTTTCCAAGGAGCGAGCGGCCGCTGTGGGCGGCGCTGCGGGCGGGGAGCGGGAAGGGTTAAAGCCGATCCCCGCGGGGGTTAAACCGGAGCCTAATGGAATAATGACGGGTAGCACCATCTGCTGGCCTAGTTCCGCGGGGAGCGGGTCTAACCAGCGCTAATATTGGCGCTGATGCCGTTTGATGCTTTGTGCGTTTCTTTCCGCGCTTTGTTGGGATCCTCTGTCCGCGCACGGCGGGGCCGGGCCCGGCCCGGGGGCGGCGGGAGCGCGCCGGGCAGGGCGCGGGGATGCTCCGGGAGCCGCTCTGTGCTCGGGGAGCGCCGTGCACGGCCCGGCTGCCGCTCGCTAAATAGGCCATTTAGCAATCTTCTCCCCATGCTTTCCTCCTGAGCACTGCCTGGGGTGCTGCAAAAGCGGAGGGCAAGTCTTTGTCTGACGCCAAAAATGTCTTCAGTGAAGAGGCCAAGAGGAAGGGTAAGTGAGAGCCTGAATGAGTGGGAGGAGGAGGGGTTCTTTGGGCTAAAAGGCTAATGGGATTGAATAACCTTCCTTATTACTGGCTGCTGCTGCGGGAGCCGCATCGCCATCTTGAGCTGTTCCCGTGCTGGGTCCGGCTGTTTGTTCCAGCCCCGGGGCTTTAAGGTGGCATCGGGAGCGGCCCCATCCCTGCCTCCCGCCCCCGCCGCCCATGAGGCACCTATAGAACATGTATCCCGGGAAGTGCGCGGGGTTTGCCCAGAAAATGCGTGTGGAAATTCCTGGTGGCTTTTCTTCCTGCTGTAGGCAGAGGCGCATTTACGGGTGAGAACGTAACATAACTGTTATCTGCTGGGTTTTTGTGTTTGAATAGGAAATTCTTTCCATTCCTCAAAGGGGGAGGGGAGGAAAGCAAAAACATGTCTCCTGGCTGGCTGCAGGAGAGGCTCATCAGCCCAGTAAACAATTCTGCGTCCATGAAACCGGCATTAAAACCCCGAAAGATAAAAACAAGTTACGTTTTTTAACCTAGGCGCTGAGCGTATGTGGATCTAAATAAAAGAAACGCTGCTATCTGATCGTTTTACGGATACAGAGCTGTGTAATTTTAGTTTTGGTTTTATCTTTTGTCTGTTTTTTAATCTTGGTGTTGTTCAAGCGTCTGTTGTGTTTATCACCGAGTCAGTCCTGTAGATCATTCGTCTGCTTTAAGGTAACTGTGGTCCTGGTATCCTACTAAAGGCGAAACACTGATGCTGTTACCTTCGGGAGCTCGTTGCTTTTCCATGTTCTGCTGGAGATGTTGGATGTGTGTGTCAAATGTATGGGAATGCTGGAAAGGTTAAGGGTTTAACTACAGATGTGGAGAGAAGGCTGAGAGAATTTTAGAAGGACATTTTTTACTGACTTTCACTGCGTAGATTGGTTGTTTAAAACCCACAATTGATGTAGTTACTCTGAAACCCACGCCATTCTGTGGTATTAACTGAATTCCTCCTTTTTGTGTCTGCATGCGTCCCTGACAGCTACATTTTTTAAAAATGCATATCTGTATAAAAAATGCTCGCGCTTTTTCTTTATATGTTTAAAATAAGGGGATTTTATTTACTTTTTCTCTCTTGCTTCAGCCTCCTTCCTCCAAGAAGACTGATGGTTCAGGATCATATACTAAGATGCAGAATACCCAGGTGAGGGCAATGTCTGAAAAGAAGCAGAAGAAAAAAACAGACTTGGAAAGTAAACAAGAGAAGGCAAATCGTATAATATCTGAAGCAATCGCAAAAGCAAAAGAAAGAGGAGAGAGAAACATTCCACGAGTAATGAGCCCTGAAAATTTCCCCAGTGTTTCAGCTGAAGCAAAAGACGAAAAGAAGGGCAGAAAAGTTAAATCCAAACCAAAGGACAAGGAGAGCAAAAAGCCGAAAACTGGTTCCTCATCCAAAATTAAAGAGAAAACAAAAATTGGGTAAGTAGATTAAAATGTCTGTCTTCACTGCCTACACAGAATTTTTCCTGATTAAGTCCATGTGTGGACTCTCTCATTCAGGAACAAGAATGCTCTGTTTTCTCTTTAGATAAAATCAATGTAGGACTGTCCTTTTGAAAGGAATTACTTTAAATTCATAATCTAAAATATTCTATACTCACTTTGAACCATAGACCCAAGTATCTTTCATCTAGTGTTGTAATCAGTTCTGACTCCAAATTAAGTTTCTCGATATTATAAATGCTGTCTTTATCAGTTTTGGCATGTAGCTTCAATACTTTGGCATG
>NW_016690397.1:231203-302652 GCF_001604755.1 Lepidothrix coronata
ATGTATATTCTCATGTATGGAGCTGAAATGAATGTTCTTTTAATCAGCATATTTCTCTGCATTATCTTCTTTTTTTCTTAGAGATCAGTACTTTTCTTATATGTTAGAAGTAAACAACATTGAGTAGTTATAGTGTGAAGGTTATACATTCTATACACATACACTACACTTGATTCTTAGTGTGAACTTTCATGGTGTTAATTCCTTTCTTTTCTGATTCTGGGTTGGCATGTGATGCTGGTCATAAGTGCACTGGGTACTGCTTTTTTTTTTTTTTTCTCTGTCTTGTTTAAGATGGGATTTTGGATGTGTATTCCAAAATTGATTTTGCTTTCATCTTTCTGAGTTTATTCACGTTCTATAACAAACATTTTGTGGGTCTGTCAAAAAACTTTACAGGGTCATTTAGCTGGTGGCAGTTTCATGGAGCTTTGTGATTTGTCCTTCTTATTGATTCTTTTGGATAATTCACAAAGGCTGCCAAAGTATCATCCTTATGATATGCTCCGTAGTTCTCATAATATTCTTACTGTTTTTAAACAAAAAATAATAGGATGTAAGCTGTTACCTCCAGTTTGTAGTTCTGCATTCACTTTTGTCTTCGTGAAACGCTTCTCTGTGCACATCAAATCAGTTTTCAGGATTTCGTCAGACGGTGTCAGTTGAGAAAGAGATGTTTCTCAAACCATGTTTTTAACCATGGTTATTTGTGCTTGATGCAAAGTGCCTGCAAGATGCTGAGGAACTCCCATTTAATTAAGTATGGTCACTGTTATATAATTTTGCACTGAGCTGCGAAGGTTTGCCTCCCCATTGTTTACCAGTTTAATCAGCTAATGCCCCAGTAGCTCTCTATTAACTTAATCATGCTGCCAGGTATTGCTTTAACTAGGTAGGATGTATATCTGAAGATTTAGCAGTCAGGTCCTGTTAAAAAGCAGTGAAAAGAGTCTTCCAGAGCCTCGTATTACAGATTTCACAGAATTGCCTTGTATTTAGGTGGCCAGCAGCAAATCAAATGCTTTGAGGCATCCAGAGAGTGCATTTTTTTATCCAGATTCATGTGTTGAGTTAGCACTGTTTTATATTATTGATATAAATACGTAAAATAACTGTTTAGCAAAGAATATACCACTGATTTTGCAGAGTAGTAATTGCAACCCTAAGGCCTCGATTTTTTAAAAGGGTAACCTTACAGGCTCTTCTTTCTGTGCAAATGTAACTACTGATCTTACAGAAGAATAATTACCATAGAATAGCTTTATTTGTCTTTACAAAGGTGGTTAAAAAAATTGTGTGATTAATAAAATTTGTTTTGTTCAGAGTAGAACAAACCTAAATAACTAATAAGTGTTTTAGAAGGCTAAAACAACTCTTATAAAGGTTTCTTCCTGACTTCCGTTCTTAAGAAAATATTTCTTAATGAACACACATCCTCAGATTTATTACTGTGTCAAAATAGGAATGAGTTTTTAAGCATATGGGTTTCTCCTTTGGTTTTTCTTGTTACCTTAAAAAAAACAAGCTCTGACTGAATCTTGGGAGAAAATTTTACCATGCTAAAATAATACCTTTAAAAGACAAGTGCTTTATTGGGTAAGAAGGGGAATGCGAGAATCTCAATTCAATGAAAACAGGTGGGTTTTTTTCTTGGAAAGAAAGATTTTTGAGATCTGTTTAAAATAGGATGAAAAACATTATATATTTTCTTAATCAATAGGGAGGAAAAACTTTAAAAAATAGCCAAGTTGTATATATAACATTTCTTGCATTTAAGCAGAAAATAAAACCTGAAGTCTCCTCAAATTTTAAAAACATAAGTAAAAAATTTCCAACTGTTTTCAAACAATTATCAACTAATTTTTCTACAAGTGATAAAACCTTAAAGCCACTAAAGGTTTACAGTAAAAAAAGAATAAGCAAAATACACGTTTTTAACACTAGGGCAGAATTTATTTGGGTGCATCTGCAGTCCCATTTTAGGAGGAGTTCCAGTGTGATATGTGCATCCCAGATGAATACACTTAATTCAGTGTTTTCTGTAGCAAACATGTTTAACTTTCAGGAACTGTTAAAAAGCTGATTCAGTGTGGGGTCGGAGTGCCCGTGTGAGAGGAGGTGCAGAGTTGTGTGTTTTTGAGAAGATCTGAAGTCAGACGTAGGTTTTGGGTGACTCCTGATCAATTTGCAGGCTGATGGGGAGCTGAAAGAGCTGAAACTATAGCAAATATATTGATTTTGTTTGTTTGTTTTGGAAAACATTTGTGAAATAGTTTTAATCTCTGCTAGTGGCAAACACAGCCTGTTCAATGTGAGCACAATTGTACCCTCTGTGGTCCAGCACTTAAACAGCAAACTCTTTTATGATCATGGACTTTGCTTACATCTTACAGGGATTTTGTCTGTGTAGTATGTCCTGTATTGCTCTTGAGGAGGATTTTGAGAGTTACAGTTGTCCCTCACTGAAAATGATACACTGTGGGTTGGTGCTCTGGTAGAGCTGGAGCTGGAACATGAGTTGCTGAACAGACCTTTATAAAACTGCCTGGTAGCCATCAGTTAAAAAAAAAAGTGTGCTTTTAGTTGTAATACAGCACAGTTTTTACTGATATTGAGTAACCCTCATCTGGGATCAAGATGAATTTTAGCTACTATGTCTATATTTAGGGGGCAGGATGATTTTTAACTGTCTTTTTTTCCTTGCTACTCGAACGCAATTAGTATGTGTTTGGTGGCTTCATCTTAGCTGTTTATATTTTACTTAGTGATTCCTCTGAGATCTACACGTACCGGAAAAATTTATAGCATACTTCTTTCCAATTTATCATTGCTAGTTAAAAATTGCCAGCAGTTACTTCCTGGGCAGGCTGTAGTTTCTAAAGGTGAGGTTTAAGGTTTTTAGTACTCAGCTGTCACGTCAAAGAAGTAATGCCTAGTAATGTTAGCCAAATGGTTTAGAACTGAATCCAGAGGTTAGTAAAGTTTCTGTACCATAAGCATTGGTGAAGATAAATGACTAAATTATATTATTACCAAGAACATTGTAAGGGTGTGACAGAAATTATTAAAAGAATACATGTATAATATATGTAGTGTTACCAAATAAAGTAATCAATTTGCTTTGTGCATTGATTACTGATTAAATTAATTCTTTAAAATTTACTTTACAATTTCTCTGCAGACACCAGAACCACTTTTCTATCCTGGCTATTTACCAAGGTGCATTGACGTTTGAGAATCTATTTAAACCCTTTCATATTTTTGCATAGAACTTGTTTCCATTTATAAGCTTTTTCTAACTGATTCTACTTCTTCCATCTAAGGTGATGCATATTTAAACTAAAAAGTCTACTTCTTACCACTTGATACGAAGAATTATGAATTTGTGAACATTCTGTTGTTCAAAAAAGTAGATTGGCATTTAGGTTTTATAGCTCTCAACGTATTCCCACCTACTCAAACATAAAATTAAATATCACGGCCCTGATGAAAAGCAGCAGCTCTGCACTGGTGATGTAAAGGACAATAACAGTAGACTACATGTAGGTTTGGGTTTTTTTAATCACTGCACAATTTGAATAAATAAATTGCCCAAATTCTAAGAACTCAGTTTACAGAAGTTTGAGTCAGGGTGATAGTCCTTAAGTTCAGCACTGTTTCCTGTTAGCAGAAATGGCTGTATTGTTTGATGTGCTAAAAGAGCAATGGGGGATTTTATTTATTAACCCTTAAATTACATAGTAATAAATCCAGCAAGTGGTATTTGATCCTGTGCACTACTCAAATGAGGAAATGTCCTTGTTGCCTTGAACCTTGAAGTAGGTCTCACAAATATTGTTTACAAGACGGAGCATTTTTGGATCCAAGACCCTGACAGATAACCTTTGTTTGCTTGTTGATCTGATACTGTTAAGATGGTTTGAAACTCTCTTAAACTCAGGTAGCAACAGGAGATGTGGGGAGGAGGGGAAATGATTCACCTGCACACTGGTCCTGTATTGTTTGAGTTATAAATACCTAAAACTTGATTTTCCTGAGGCAGACGCTGTGAGTTGTCTTCATGTTTCATGCAAGTGAGGCAAATGCTGGTCAAAAGGAAGGGATGCTCGCTGAATCTTTGAGTTCTGTTACATCTGTTAAGATCATTAACTTCTGTCATGATTAAAATGGCACATAAATTCCAAATTCGATCATCCTTCTGGGGATATCTTTGCATGCACTGAGCTGTGACTCCCTGGTGAAGTTTTCTCTGATTCCAGATTATAGTTTTGGTGCATAATTAGGATTTCAGTGACATAAAGTTTCTACTGCAAACTGTATGAATACAAAATGGTGTGGTCTTACCAAATAACTAACCAAACACTTGTGTGTTGTGTAGCATTCTTATTTCAGTGTTGTATGAGCTTGAAATGACTGCTGGTTCCAAAAATACTACAGGAGTGTTTAAAAAATCTGTGCACAGTGCAGAAGTTATTAATTTGAAATAACAGCTGGAGAAGGAGACAGTAGCTAATACAAATGTATTGGTATTATTTATTAAACATATCCTAGAAGAGTAAGAGAAACTGGCCTTATACCAGCCATTTAACTCTCATTCCAAGAGGATATGCTATCTCGTCAAAAAAATATCTACTTTATATTTTTTGCTAAGTTTTTAGTCATAGATACGGGTATGTTGATAACATAGGAGTTTTATTGTTATTAATATAGCAAAGTGCTTTGGCTACAAATTAAAATATCTGGGAGGTGGCTCTGGACACTAATAATTAGTTACTTGGTGTTTTTCTGGTTTGGGAAAATGGAATTAAAATGATGTATTGAAGACATGCACTGGAGGCCAGCTATACTTACGATTCCTGACGTGCCTAATACATATTTGCCACCTTCTCTTTTTTTTCCTATTCTCTTTAATACTTCCTCATGTTCATTATTTGGAAGGCTTTAAAAACCCATCATTTTAAAGCTGTTCAAAGTACTGACAATGTTTCCATCGCATTCACTGCTATCGAACAGAAGGGGAATGGAGCACATTCTTACTGGTTCTTCGTGTGTAAGGAAGAAGTTGCAATGTTCCTCAAATAGTGGTTCCTGGTGATATTACTGATACTTTAACTCTTGGAGCTTTGTGGCTCTAGACAGTGTTAGAAGTCTTGTGCTGAAGATCAGAAGTAATACTGGCTCTTGAGATGGCTTATTGTTAAACTGCTTTGTGGTGTAAATTTCTGAACATCTTTAATTTGTAGTTACAGAAGAAGGAAATATATATTGAAGAAATCTACAATGTCGGATTGTTGAAGTATTTCTAGATGTTATGTAATAAGATAATTCTAAATTTTAAAAGGAGAAAGTGAAATTGGAGTAGAGTCTAGTGATATTTATTCTGTGTCTATACTATGCTCTTAACTTTTCATAGAAACAGAATAGATAGTTTCTGTTCAGAACAGTTTGTTTCAGGGAGGAAGAAAGGGATTTTAGCCAAGGATCTTTATGCTTTCATGCAGAAATTTATAAACTGGCAAGAGAACTTGCTCTCTCAATGAAAATATTTCACAGGATTGATCCAGTTTACAAGCTTCTGAAAATTATTGTTTTCACATAGCAGATTTTTTTAGAAGTTTTTGGCCAAAATATGAGCAGATTGCATTTTTAGTGATAGAAATGCATGACTTTAGCACCATACTGTCATTCAGCAACTTTTGATAGCAAGGTGCATTGTGATTCTGGGCACTGGATCAGAAAGAAGTGAAACTGTGCATTTATTCGTCTTGTTGGCACCATATCGATATAGAGGAGGAAACATTCTGATCTGCAACATGTAGAGAAGATGTTAAGAAAATTTCAGAGAGAAGCTTGTGAAGAGAAGTATGGGGGTTAGGGAATACAAGCTCAAGGCAAGACACAAAAAGCTGACAGAAGTGGAATGTTACGTGTAAGACTGCAGGGGCAGAGCAAGAGGTGAACACAAGGAGACACTACAACTACAGAGAAGGGGAGGAACAGATGTGCAAGGAAAGATGTAGTTAGAGCAGTCTAATCACAAAATAATCCTGTGTTCTAAAACAGAAGGTCCTTAAAATCCTCTGCTATTCAGTGGATACCTCTACAACCCATAGTAAACCCCTCATTTCTTTATTATGCTTCTTGAGTACAAAAGGAACCTGAGCCTAAAATACAAGGCAGTAGTGCATGAAGTGAGAATGAGCTACGGTTGCATGGATAGAAATGCTTAGCATAGCAATATGCATTTATGAATTGTCTTAAGCTAACATTTCACAAAAGAGAATCAAAATTTGGAAAAGGTTGCAACAGGTGCCACCCAGCAGGTGTCAGCCTTGGAGATAAGTAGAACTGAACTGGACTGAGCAATATAAAAGAACTCTGAAGATGGCTTTGAGGAGGGACCAAGTCTTCCAGAGATTATTGCAGCTTGACTTATATCTCAACACATATTTGATTCAAGAACATTAATTTTTCCTTTTTCTTCGTTGTTAGTATTCTTGTTTTTCATTTAAAAGCCAAAATGTTTGTCAGATTGCCAGTCATCTCTACATGCCATACATATATCAGGCCTTTAATGCCTTGCTCGAAATCAAAGAGAAGACTTGGGATCTTATTTATTGGTCAAAAAAATAGTAATTTACAGATTATATCATGTGAGTTCCCTGAGTTGAATATGCTCTATGTCCAGTTGTTTCAGTGAAAAGTTCTGCAAGGGACAAGTCCAGATCAGCACAGCTTGTTGCCCTTAGTAACTTATGGACAAAATTCAGAAGAGTGTTACCAGTGGTGCTCTCCTCGAGTGGCCAGAAGGAATGGGGAGAATTTAAGAGCAGAAAAAACATACATGATACTTTTTACTATTTTCCCAAACTCTAAAGATGCAAACCAGGAACTTGGTGGGATGGGTATCATTTCATGAATGATCTCACTCATAAATTTACCAGGTTTCCCTTTAAATCCGCATTAAATTGTAGCATCCAGAATTCCATTTTAACAACGAGCTCAGAAGGTCAATCACAGTGTGCCTTGTCTGCAACACTTTGGAACGTATTAGCTAATTTCACATATTAGCTGACAAGTGCTAATATAACACTTAAATTTGATGAAACAAAGTGAGATTAAAAATGGAAAAAGTGATTTATCCAAGTCCATCACCAGAAAGAGTCATTTTGGAAAGATACCCGAGAATCCAACAGTCTTAAAACAAACAAACGAAAAAAGATTCCTAATCAGAGCTTGGAAAGTGAGGGGGGAAAAATCCTCAGACTAACCTTGAAGAACGTAGAAAAACAGTGTGTTCATTGTTGAAATTATTTCCTGTGATTATGAAACAAGTTTTCTAAGTAATAATTAAACTGAGAACACCTAATGAAAAGCCAAGGACCAGCATTTACTTGTGAATAAACAGCTCTGTGAACAAGCAGCTCTGTGATTATGCTGACTGCAACTTCCATTTCAATAGGCATTCCCCAGCGCTGTTCCCTTCGTGCTAGAAGTAAAAAACGTGGGAATGGAAAATCTTTTATGATTTTGCGGTTTTTAAACTTTTCCACTGAACATACATAGTGTTTAAATATTGAAAACCTATGAAAATGTTCATGGCTTCTGAAAATACACCCAGAATCTTTTGTAAGCCATGTTGCTTAAACTTTCCACGGTGTTTTAGTAATTCAAGATGTTTGTTTTCTGTGTGGACTGTTGGTTTGGACATAGTAAATGTGTGTGTGTTCTCTTATTTGGACACTTGCAAAGAGAAGCAAATGAGATAAAACTGTTCCAACCAGCTTCGCATCAGTAGTTTTTTCAGGTGACCAATATATTTAATGCTATTTTGGTGTAAAATGTATTGTCTGTATAAAGACTAAATTCTTGTGTTTAATGTGTTTTTAACATGGCAGAAGCAGCTTTTATGCAGGAACTTACCTCATTTTCTGTTGCATGGATCTGATGATTAGAAACTATATAAAATATATCTTTTAGGACAGCTGTTCATCTGTGTTTTTATTGGATACTTTGTCATCATTCTGCAATGATCATGAATTACTATGCCACTGCAACATACTTAAAGAGGAGTATTAATATGGCACATGTCAAATGCAAAAAAAAATACTTTTACACCCTTTAGTTGAAAACAACTCTGAATTATTATTGTGGTTTATAGTGTAATCTTTAAATCCAAACAAAGAAATAATTGGTGCTTTTTTATTAGGGTTTTAACTAATTTATTCAGGACAATATTGGTTCTTAACATTCTGGTGGATTCTAAGACTATTTACAGATAAAAGTGCTGGGTTTTGGATATACCTTTATGAAGTTTTTTAAGGGCAAAAAGGATTCATGCAGTTCCTTCATTTTCACCACTGAATGACTTAAATTTAAGCATAAAAGTTTTGCATGTCAGACAGCTTTGAGTAATTTTTAGATTATTCTCCACAGCTATTTTTTTTTTAACTAAAAATTATAAGATACATTTTATGATGGTAAATTGTTTATGATAAATCACTTACTGTTGTCATCTGCAGATGGTGTCTCTGCTAACTTTGTAGTTTTACCATTTTCAGCTGGTTTAAATGTTGGATTTTGCATTTCTGTTATTGTTTAAAGATTTAAAATTGGTATGATATGGAGAGTTTGTGATAGTAAGGCAAAGAAGCTCACACTATGAACAATACTAGTGTAAAGTACAGTCTACTGTAAGGTGTTTCAGACCTATTTTTAATTTTTCAGACAGTGGTGCTTTCTGAGTTTTATGGTAAGAATATGGGTATTGCTAGTGGATGTGGTACTTTTAATCCTGGAGTTATGTACACTAGTGTATGGCATTCACTTAGGTGCTGGGCTTTTGTTTCTCACAGGAAGCTGATCATCACACTGGGTAAGAAGCAGAAAAGGAAAAATGAATCTTCAGATGAATTGTCTGACGCTAAACAGACTCCACAGCGACCACTGAAAGATGAAGACTCACAGGTAAGGAGTCAGCATTTTTCCCTTTTAAATTTGTACGTGCTGCTATTTCTGCAGGTCTTTTTATCCCCTCTCTCCAAAAAGTTACACACCCTTTGACACAGTGACAGTTACTCTCCCACTGCTGTCCACTTCCTAGGTAGAACCTTTCATAATCAGCTACTTTTCCCAGTTGAAAATCAGAAAATCCTACAGGTTAGAACCCCCTTTCTGTAATGGGACATCAATGCCCTGCTTGTATGTGTTCAGTTTCAGTATAGAAGTCCATAGATGTGAGACTGTAAATACTTCCCATTGAGTGTGCATTTAGACCTGATCCTTACTTTGGCTGACTATGTGAAAATGCAGAGTTTGCCTCATAGGAGAGACTTGTGTTAGTGAAGCTGGATCTTTGAGAACATTTAAAATGTTTGTTTAGAGCTGTATGTGTTTTTTCTGAGCTCTGCTTCTGTAGAAACAGAAAAAGTAGATTTCTTGTAGTGGTGAATCTGAAGGGAACGATGGTCAATATGCTGATAGGCTCTAGTTGGTTGTGGAATACTTGTAGGGAGTGCCAGATGAAGAATTGAAGTGGTCAAGTCATTCCCTTGAGGAATAGCTGTCTTGTAACTTTCTTAATGCAATTTTTTCATAGATTACCCTGGTATAATATAGTAAATAGCTGATGATTTCTAAAACTTGTGCACAAAGAAGCATGAACTGTTGATAGGAGATTATATTCTGTTTATGTGTGTGTTAGTAATAGAATTATAACTTCTTGCTTTAGGGCAATCTCCATTGAAGTAAGATTTTATGATGGAAATGTGCAGGTTTTTATCCTGTGGTGATTTCATCCACAGAGATGAAATCAATATTCAAAATAAGGTGCTGTTGAGTAAAAATTAATTGCATTATTTGGTGACAGTTGTCAAAAACCAATTATGAGATACTGAGTTGCCCTCTGGTATTTCACAGATAGTAATGCTGGGGGGGAAAAAAAGGATCAGAAGCCATTTCCCAGAATGACTTTTTATTAACTTAAGTGATAGCTTGTCTTAGGTAAAGCTTACCTGGAAGGGAACATGAAATTGTTTATTTCTCTTGGAAATTTGTCTTAGTATAGGAAATCCCTTTAGTACACTGAAGGAGGAGAAAGCAGATTTGGTGGTTCTGAAGTACTGTAACTTCTTAATAGTGTTCTCTTATCAGATTATAAATCTGTGGGCCAACAAACCCAGTACAAAAGACTGAAGATCATGCCTTTCTTGCTTTTCCTCATTGCTCTTGAGGGGGCTTTTATATTTGTTTTTCAGCATGACAAAGGTCATCTTCAGTTCTAGTGTGGATAGACAGGGGGTATCAAGAAGGGAACAGAGGGTAGAACTAAGAAGGGGTGTCATGGGAGAGCAAAAACCCTACTGCAGAATGTCACAGCACTGCCCCATTCTATCCCAAGGAAATGGGGAGAAGCATAACAGGAAAGACAAATTGCTTTACTTCATTAATTCATTCTCTCTTTAGTTTTCGAACATGTTCATGATTTTCTTTTCAAAGAGCTGTTTCTAATTTCTGTTTTAAATAGCTGTTTCTAAGCTCTGGGGGGCAATTTTAGGTCTTTTTTTCCCCTAATTCACTTTATATGCTTAGTTTCACAGTAAGTGTGAAACTTGATTTTTTTTTTTTTTAAATTTTTTTTTATGTGTGGTACTACTTTGTTTTGTGTCTTACAGCATTTGTTTATGACCATGGTTCTCAGCTCAGGGAAACACAAAGTTTTTTTCCGAACAGCTCAGGTTATATATCAATGTGCTGGAGAACATATGTCAATGTTTTGATAATCGCTTCATGCTTTAAGAGAAGACATAGTGAGAAGAATTGAAAATGCCAGTTACATAATTTTGTATTGCACTTATTACCTGCCTTTTTTCTTTTTTTAAAATCTACTTCTGTCAGCTGACTATTATTGATTTAACTACAACGTGACATTACTGTGTCTGTTTAAAGTCGAAGTTCCTTTTTGTGAGAACACCCCTCCCCACATGCACTCCACTCTTTCTTGAAGAATAGCTGATCTAAAATTGTGGAAAGCTGATGGAGTAGTCATATATGTAGCCTCTCTAGAGGAATGGTGATGCCCATTCTTTGACTTTTCATATAAATGTACTTTCTTATCTACCTTACTAAAACACTTCTGATGTAGTTGTTGAAGTATAACTGTGTCTTTTACCAGATACCAGCCAGACCAAGGGCTGAATTTAACAGTCAGGAAGAAAAGTTCCTGTGCTGCAATCTTACTGTTACTTAATGTCTGCTCTGCAGAAGCCACTGTGACCACAGCATTTTGGGTTTCATTCTATTCACCATTTGTTCTCCCAATTGAGCACCACGGTGTCGTACAACACTGCAACCTGCAGTGGATTTTCCTGCACAAAAATACCCTTTGTTTTGTAGAGACAGTTTTACTCAGCTGATTTTATTTTCATGATGGTCAGTTCTCCAAAGCAGATTGCAGTGTTTTCAGATGTTACCTCACTAGTTTGATACTGCTATTTTTATCCAGTGAATCCAATTTAAAAATTAATCTTACGGTTAAATAGGCAGTGTCTCATATACTGGTGCTGAGGGCTGGAAGGATTATGCAATAACCTGATAATCTAAATATTTGAAACTGAGTGAGAAGGAATTATTTTCTTACACTGAGCATTATTTCTTCAGCTGAAACTTGTCCTCAGATTCTTGCAGAAACCAGGATGAAAGGTTAGAGAGAGAAACAGCAAAGTAAGCCAAATGATGCTGTTAAACAAGCCCTGATTAAGGTGGAGGAGAAAATAAGTACATTAACAAAGCAACCAGCTTCATTAACCATCAGGTCAGACTTCATCAGCAATTTGACCAATATTATCTAGTGAAAATCTTCACCATTTTTTGTATATAACACTGTTGTTTAGTAGAGACACTGCAGCATATTTTGTATCTTTTCCTCTGATTCTGGAATTAAATGGTAGCACTCTACACAGCATTAGGAAATTGCTGTTGAAATACTGATGCTCATGGGAGATCTGTTACATATCAGCTTTTCTCCCAAACTGCTCTGGAAATAGTGGTTTGTGTTTGCTTTTGAACTCTAAAAATAAAAGTATCAAATGTTTATATGAAACAGAAAATAAATAATTAATTAAAAATAGTGTACCTTTGTGATTCGTGTATTTCATGTTTCATATCAAATGTTGGCCTTTGGTTTTAGATACAGCTGAAATATTGCTTAGAGTGTCCCAAAATGTACAGTTCATGTTAGGGGAAGTTCTGTGTAAAAACTCTTACTTATTTTTTTTTTCTTTCTCCTGCATGCAGAAGAGAAGATCAAATCGTCAAGTTAAAAGGAAAAAATACTCTGAAGAAGGAGAAGGGAAGCAATCAGAAGAAGAAGCAGCTAAAGTTTCTGTAAAAATCAAAAAGAATTCTGCCCCTTTGCCTGCTGAACAGCCTTTACAATTATTTGTGGTAAGTAAAAACTGGCTTGGTCCGTAGTGGGAACTTCCTATTTGTCCCAAGTAGTTCAGTGAATAAAGCTCACAGCTTGGAATACATTATCATTAGTAAGCCATGATTTAATGTGACATTTTGCTAAGATCTTGAAAACTGAAAGAAGTGGCTTCTTACTATTTTTTCTGTTACAAACCTTTGTTGACTTAATTGAAGTTAAGCATAAGGATAAGACTAAGGATGGGTATATCTCAAATAATGTGGCGTAGGCATATGGAAAAGCCCTATGCTTATGTTATCATGACTTACAGAAGTATAAAATTATTTGGGGGATCTCTGCTTGCTGGGGTATTTAAAAAGGATACTCCTCCTTTACCCCCTCAACCTTTTCAAGGTTTACACTTCACTGTTTAACTTGTGCCAGCTCTAGGACTCAAACTTCCTGTTGAGCCATTCCGGGTAAACAGAATGGCAGGAAAGAAACAGGAAAAACGTGTTTGTGAGATGCTTGAAAAAGTGCCAAAAGTTGTAAGGGAGGGAGAAGGATAGTCTAATTGGAAACAAATCAGAGAAAAGAGAAGGTGACTTTTTATTGCAAGCAACTCTTACAGATGCCTCTTTATCTCTGGAACCGCAGCTCCAGCCTTGGCAGAGCCACGTAGTCCTGTTCGTGTCACATCTAAGCCTGCTGGAATTGCCAGACACGACCTTCTCTGCCTGATTCCACAGTGTGTTTGTTACCTATGTGCAGAGTAAATCTACTCAGTTGAGTTTGTCACATGCTGGGTTTCTTTTCTTTTTTTAACCTGTCTGTCAAGAATTCTCCCTTTCTATACAAGGAAATTCTGGGCATGTCCAGAGCATCACTTTGACTCAGTGGGGCATTCACAGTGAGTCTGTGTCTGGGAAGCATTGAATCCCGAGTGCTTGCACTGTGTAAGTGTGTTTTTGGAAAGTGAGCATTTCATCTGATGCCCTTTGGAAGTGCCAGACTTTTGCATGTACTTCTCTCTGGATAGAGACCTGGATTTTAAACTTTACTCCCAGACTGTTAATGTTAATGGTGGAGGTCAAATTTACATTTATTGGTGATCTTCTGACAAGCCACTTGTGGTTGAAGCTTTTAAGCCTAATCAGTTTAAAGAGAGGGCATTTACTGCAGTTTCATAATGTCATTTTTTTCCTGCATTTATAGGAAAATCCAAGTGAAGAAGATGCAGCAATTGTAGACAAAATCTTATCTTCCAGAGTAGTAAAGAAAGAAGTAAGTGATTGTCATGGAATAAAATTGTTTATTTGAAAAAGTGTTTTGCATCTATCATTTTACATTTCCCCTGAATTTCCTTTCCTAGGTATCTGCTGGGATGACAGTAGACACAGAAGAGTTTTTTGTAAAATACAAGAACTAGTAAGTATTAAAAAGTTGTTTCATCATATGTGTTGACTGAACTGCTGAGTACCATATTTATGTGCTCAAGTTTTGTATTGTCTGAAGGTTGCTTGTAATAGATTTTGTCATTTTTGAGATTTTTCTTTACCAATTTGATCTTTAAACTGCTAAGAATCTGCATTATATTGATAGTAATAATTTTAAAATTATCAGTATTGTGAAACCAGCACTGACCAATAAGCTGAAAGTTTTTTTTTGCCAAAGAACAGAATTTTTTAGAGGAGATATGTTTATTAAATTCAGCAGGGACTACACGCCTGAGGCAAATTATAATTTCATGAATTTAAATCAGAGGTGTTTTGTGAACCTAGATTAGATTTACACTGTCATACATTTAGGAGAGGTTCATGTAGTAGTTGGTCTTATTGTTTCAAAAAGAAAAAAAAACTTATGATAGAAATGATTTTACATCAAAAGCAGGAAATAAAAAAAGACTGAAAAAGGAAAAAGAACTTCCTCCAAATTTTCTTACGTTAAATTTCATCCCTATCTTCCTGTCCCTACTCAATTCTTGATGCTGAAAATCCAAGCACATTTTAAATTGTACCTATGTGAATAATTTAATCCAGTTTTTTCTGATCAATGTCATTTTTTGAGTTTCTGAATTCACATGTTTTTGAAGACCATTTACCCCTTGTTTTTTGAAAGGTTAAAGTCTGTCTTTTCATCTGAGAATGAGTAATCCCTAGCAATAGCTCTATTTTATTTCCAGCATATCTTTAGAAAGCTTAAAAAGTGATGGAAGTGTCCTGAAAAGGTGGTGTGAGGAAGAGATCTGTGTACTTCTGTACTCTAACTTCAGAAGGGCTCTCTCAGGGTGCAGTGAGATGGTGCAGGTGCTGGTGCTCATGATTCCTCCTTCCTTTGACTCCATTTCTTAGAGCTTCTCTCCCAGCCCAATCTGGAGCCGTGTTCCTCTGTGCCATGAGCTCTTCACTGACCTTTCCCTGGGCTGAGCTCTCTGGTTCAGCAGCACCTGTGATGAGATAGTCACAGGAAGTACAGGAAAAAAAACAGATCAGATATATCAAGTAATTTATATCTCTGGGTACTTTCTGATAGAGGTGTCAGGTTTTAAACTTACCTTGTTTTAGCTCGCTTGAAATGAGCTTGTTTCCCTTCTTAGGACACATGGAAGAAATGTGTGAATCCATAGAGTTCTGTGGATTCTAGCCCAAAAACACTGCTTTAACTAGATGCTTTAAGATGATTATTTGCAGGAATAAATCTTTGATCTTTACAGAGGATTCTGTCTTAAATGATAATTTTTTTTTTGAGTGAAATTGTGGTTTATAAAATATATTATGTTAACTCTATATTAAAAATAGATAGTAAGCTTTTGCTTTCATTAATGTGTAAATGTCAATCTCCGTGATTTTAGCTCATATCTCCACTGTGAGTGGGCCACAGAACAACAGCTTTTAAAGGATAAAAGAATCCAGCAGAAAATAAAGCGATTCAAACTAAGGAAAGCACAGAGAGCTCACTTTTTTGCAGATGTAAGTATAAATATAAATTAAATAAGCTCTCTTGTTTCCTTGTAAAATTGTGATCAATAGTTTGCTTTTAAATAAAAGAGATGATTGTTAAGAAGTAAAAATGAGCCACTGGGGCTGGGGTTTTGGTTGCAGCAGGGGGTGGGTTGTTTAACATAATTTTAAAAGCAAGTCTTCTGGAGTCAATGAACTCACCTGACTTACACGGTTTAAAATTGGAATTGGTTGAGCAACTACTTAGAAGTGATAAGGAGGGAAGGACTTTGTTAGTATGTTTGTTTCTCTGTGACTTACCCAAGACAGCACTTCATCCCCAAGTGACTGTTACCAGGGATTGTTGCCAAAGAGAATAAAGTGGTGGTTTGGAGGGGGGGTGTGTGTGGATTTTAAGGTGTGTGTAAAAGCCTCAGTAGTTTCCAACTACCAAATTTATTTCGTGTATGGCGAGAGAGCAAGTCTTAGCAAATACCAGCTTTTTTTTGCCTTTCTAATGATTTTATTAATCTTGCACTGCAGATGGAAGAGGAACCTTTTAATCCTGACTATGTTGAAGTTGACCGGGTATTAGAAGTATCTCTTTGTGAAGACAAAGACACTGGTGAGGTAAATATACCTTAAAGCAAGTCAAGAAGATACATGTCCAAGTTTGACAGTTGTAATTTTATCAGATTTCTGAGTAACACTTTGATGATTTTACATCTCCTAGACAATTGATGAGCAAAGGCTGATTGTTGATTAAGGCTATTGGAATATCCATGATACTTATTCTGCTCTTGTAGATAGCAAAATGAGCAGACTTTTACCCAGTGATTTCTGCCTCAATCTTCCTAAAGCAAGGTTGAGGGTTAGAATGACTTTTCATTGTATGCAGCAGATCTGTCATTATTACACATTTAGAAAAAATGTGTTGTCATAAGACTTTTTCTCGTGCCGCTTTATTTGGTTTTGAAATATTTATGCGCTGAGTCTAAATAAGATAATCTGCTTTGGTTCCATCTTTTGTGACTTTTCCTAAATTTTTTATATAAGTTGCCCAGCAAGGCTGTCAAGCTTTCTGTTTTGTGGTGAAGACCTCTGGTTTAGGAACTCTCAAAAGCTCTTTAGTTTAGGCCTAGGTAGCCTGATTTGGAGACTGGGGGAAATGTTCTGGTTGGTGCCTTTGTAGTTACTTCTGCCAGCCTGCCCCATTTCCACAAATATCATAATTTATCTTTCCTAAGACTTAAGATTTACTTGTGGGTAAGTGGGATTGAAAAATACTCCAGGGGTCTACAACACGTGGCAGAGTCTGAGAAACCAAGGATAAATAACAGGAATCTACACTGAACATTCGGAAAAATGTCGAAGTATGTTTTTGCTTCCAGCTCTCTTGTGAGCAAGCTACTCAAATAGTAAGGCATATTAACAGTCTGTATACTAAATTAAAAACTGATAACATTCAGAATTTTCTTCTGCAGCCTGTTATTTACTATTTAGTAAAATGGTGTTCGTTGCCATATGAAGACAGTACGTGGGAGCTGAAAGAAGATGTAGATCAAGCAAAAATAGAAGAATTTGAACAATTGCAAGCTTCCAGGCCTGACTCAAGGAGATTGGTAAAATTATATCTAATTTACTTGTCTGTCTTGGGAAATTTGATTTTGTTTTCCCAACTTTAAACTTTTGTGTTAAAACATAAGGCTTATTGACGTTTTGTATAAAGGATCTGTGTGCCTTGGTACCTAGGAATAATAATATACTCAGGTAGGCACAGATAAATATTCTCATCTAAGTTGTTACTCTTTAAAAAAAAATAAAGATTTTTGCTTAGGAAAAATTACAAAGTGCTATGACTTTCTAACTGAGCAATGAGCCACACATTGAAAGTGGCTGTCACAGAATCTGAATACCTTTAAGATGAGGAGAAACCAGAATTAAGTATTAACATCCTTTTGTAGAAAACAGAGGTAAGTCTTGTGCTTCAGCACTGAAGGAAATTGGCAAATGAGATCTGTCAAACAGATTCTGTAATTACTTCCTGCTTTTATTTTTCTTGTTGTCAATAAAGGGCTGACTGAAAGGAAAAAAAAAAAACATGTGTAATAAGGAAATGTGTTTTATCTTTAAATTATCAATCTTCCGTCTCCTAGAGCAGGAGAAAGCAAAATAGTTCTATTTCAAGTCTTGTATGTCATTGTCAGAGTAGGACATGTGTCCTGCGTGGTGTAGTACAACACTTGTTCTAACTTCTTTTACATAACTAAATATGCACAGTGTTTTAATTTGTAGGCTTTGGGGTTTATTTTAATGGTTTTTCCATCTACAGATAATGACAGTAGTCACGATTAACATCATCATATTATATTGAGTTCATTTTTGTAGTATTTATTTAAAATCCTGACATTTTGGCATGTGAGAACAAGAGCTTTTATACCTCTGTTACCATATTTGGCTTTGAGAGAAAAAGATGATTAAAGCGCAACTGTACAACTGACAGTCATTTCGGCATCAGCAACAAGTATTTTTTGCTTCAGGCTCCAGCAGCTACAAGAAATTATTTGCTGACTGCAGCCCTGTGAGCAGGAGCGTGGCTGCTCCGGGTGTGGGGGAGTGGACAGATGGCAGCTGGTGGGTGAGGGGAGGAGGGACAGCTACTGCTGTGCCCAGACCTGGTGTCAGGTGATGCTGACGCTGGCAGTGAGGAGATATAAAATTCAAATCTAAAATTCAGAGCTGCCAGATAAGGCCACATGAGTCTAGAGTGAAAGCTTTTATAAATGCTGAGAAATGAAGGAGGGGCTGGGGGGGAAGTACAGCTGATCAGAAAAGCTCTAACTAAAATTATTTCACTTGCATATGTGAGTTTGTTCATGTTGGGATGCAGAAGTTTTCAGAAGAGAGGTTTTTTTCTGCCGCAGTCATACCTAGTGTCAGTCAAACACTTCATGATTTCACTACTAAATTGCCTGCTAAGCTTAAGGCCAAGCTGTTGAGGCTCCAGGCTTGGGAACCAGTGGGTTTGTGTATATGTATATATTTTTATATGTAGCCCCTCAGCTTTCCTTTAGCTTTCTAGGGACATTAGGATGATACACCTTGGTACTGTTAGTCTGTTTTGTCATGTCCTTGGTATCGTGACCCTGTGTATGCTGGTGCTGCTTTTCATCTCATCTCTTGGTGGAATCGATTAAAGGAACTAAAACACTCACAAGTTTACTTTTCTGTGTTCCTGCCTTTGCCTTCCTGACTTGGCCAACTGTGAGATCCAGTGATCAGCAGTGACCAGGGCAAGTGCAGAAAGGAAAGGGCAAGATCAGAGTAGCTTAGTATAGATGCCCAGACTTCTTCAGGAGAAGAGCATCAGTGTCCAGAGTTACTTAGAGTTTGGGGATGTTGGTGATCCCAAATACTCAGTTGGCTGTTGTAGGGCAGCTGTTCTTGGAGCTGCCAAAGTGAAACTTCGTGTAGTCTTGAAGTTTCTTATATAAATGAATTAATGTGTCAAATTATCCATGCCAAACTGTTTATATTCTTAGTTTTAGAAACCAGTTGCTTTATTTTATCATAATGTAGTCTTAAATAATTTCAGAAGTAGTGATTCATGTAGACAAATAAATACAAATTACAGGTTTCTGAAGACTATTAATTAGTAAGGAATGTTAGCACTGACACCTTCCTGCTTTTAAGGTTTAATAAGAACATTCTAAATCTAAAGTGATACACTCACTAAACAGTGGGGTTAGATATTTTGGAAGAATAAAGCATTTATCTTTCCCTTAAAGGACCGACCGCCTCCAAGCTCCTGGAAGAAGATAGAACAGTCCAGGGAATACAAAAATGGCAATCAGCTCAGGGAATATCAACTGGAAGGACTTAACTGGCTCCTATTCAACTGGTACAATAGGTATATGCATGGAATATTTTTTAATGTAGATTTTAAACAAATTGAGTGAATCACTGTTACTGAGGATGAATATTGTTTTAACTAAAACAGTGACTTCTAGGGAATCTGCATTAATTTCTAGCACTTTTGTCAAGGTGAACGTGTGTGTAGGAAATCTGCTTAATTTGAATTCTTTTAATTAGGGCAGATGTAGTCCCGAAAGAACACTTCTGGAATATATTTTTCTAGGAGAACTTCATGGAACATTCCATTCTCAGGTTTTGCCAGTGGCTAAACATGATGCAAAGCTTGTGGTTTTGTGTACTGAGCATTCTTTCACCATAACCAGGGAGCATTTGCAAAGATCTTTTTACAGTGCCTCAGTTTTGACTGTTGTTGTAAACTGGTATATTTGAGTTTGGCTTTTATACATTGTCCATTTGAGTAACAGCTTTAGTGTCTGTACTTTCTTTGATGCTAGTGACAAATATTTTTTACTTTCAGGCGAAATTGCATTTTAGCAGATGAAATGGGTCTTGGCAAAACCATCCAGTCCATTACATTCCTCTATGAAATCCTCCTGACTGGTATAAGGGGGCCTTTCCTGATCATAGCTCCCCTTTCCACTATAACCAACTGGGAGCGGGAGTTTCGCACGTGGACTGACCTGAATGTCGTGGTGTACCATGGCAGTATGATCAGCAGGCAGATGATCCAGCAGTATGAGATGTACTTCAGGGACTCCCAGGTACTGTAACGTCACTTGTGGGCAGTAACTTACCCAAAACCTGTTTCAGGTGGGAGCAAGGAGAGGTGTGCTTTACATTATCTGTGTGTTTATCTTAGTGAAAGTCATCTTATATACCCTGATGTTTCGTAGGAGCATCTTTAACATATGCTTACTGAGTAAATTTAGTGGAAGTGTTTGCAGCAAGATGTGTTGTTTCACTGTGCTGAGTAATTCTGCAATTGAATAGCAGTGACGCTGATGCTCTTGTGGAGATTAAAGTGTACACAGATGGTTGCAGTTGAGTCCTGAATTTGAAGAGCGGGGAGAAAAAAAGTATCACTGATTAAGCTCTTACCTTTTTGTAGCTGTTGATTTCCTTTTGCTAGTGTTAACTGTACAGTTTGCTTTTCAGTCTGAAATACATAACATTAAATGACATGAAAAAAATCGAAAACTGTTTTAAAAAGGGATTTTTTGCCTTCTCTATATATTGTTCATGAACAATTTTTAAATTTTGATATTTCTATGAAATTGATAAAACTGAGAACTTTTTATTAAGTAGTACTAAATATTAAAATGACATTTTGTTTCTGTAGTGAATTATTGTATACTGCCTTACTGAAGGCCTCACATATTCTCCTTGTCAAACCAATGGAGTAAGCTGGATAAAAAGTTCTCATTTAGTTCTCAGGTGATATTTTGAATACTTACTGTATGACTGCTGTGTTAATGTCATGTATTTTGATTGATTGACTGCAGGATTTTTCCTGTCAGTCTTTCTGATTTTCTCAGGGTTAAAAATGGGATTTTTATCTACATGCATATTTTGAAACAGTTCTATTAGATGGTTATATCTGTAATTGAAAAGTGGTTAAACTTTTACTGTTGGCTAGATAATGTTGCATTTGTGTCTGTGGATAATTACTCATTAGCATTAATTAGAGAGTTACAGAGATCTAATAAACGTGTATGGGATGACTGAACAATTTATAATGTAAAATCTGATGTGTGGCTCTTGAGAAAATTTCAGCAACAAAATCTGTAAATTGAATAGATGAGAAGTAATGTAACAAATTTGTTGTGTTGATGAATCTCTAGGGCCGTATTGTTCGAGGTACCTACAGGTTCCAGGCCATTATCACAACTTTTGAAATGATTCTTGGTGGGTGTCCAGAATTAAATGCGATTGAGTGGCGCTGTGTTATTATTGATGAAGCTCACAGGCTGAAGAACAAAAACTGCAAACTCTTGGAAGGACTAAAATTAATGAACCTTGTGAGTAACTATAGTTCCCTTTGGGGGTTTGATTTTAGCAGTTTAGTATGATAATAAATAAAAACAATTGCTTTGCATGCCAGAAAAGACCTCTCAAGCAGCCTTTCTCAGGAGATAACTGTTCCTGATACTCTTCAAACATATGTGGTTTTGATAGCTGATGGTGGTATATATATATTTTTGATAAAACAAAATATGGCAAGTTCTAACTGTTGGCATGATCTATTTCTGATGATACTGTTCCATTGTTTGTTTTGATTAGGGGGAAAAAATTTCATTTAAAATTTGCTTTAGTTTTTGTGCAGTGTTTTGTTCAGTAATTGATGTTTAAAAAACTGGAAAGTATTTTAAGCAAGTTATTTACCAATAAAAGCAAGCAAGAAGTAGAATTTCAAACAGACTTGTTGTCTAGTCCTGTAGTTAAGATTTTATTTGATACAGTGCAAGATTTTTAAAAGTAGATACTACCATGTATCTTGAGGCTTTTGGTGCATTACTACAAGATGCACCATGACTAGTTTGGCAATTTTTTTTTACTTCATTTTTACTTTCCTGCGTGTTCTCAGAAGTAATTATAATTCTTTGTGATACATGCTTAGTGTATATTTTCCACACTATATAGAGAGGGAGGATTGTATATGTTTGAATATTTACCTGAATATTACAGGCAAACTTGAAGTGTTCAGTCATTTTTTCCATTAGAGATGTAGAAAGAGAGAAGTTAAAGAAAAGCTAGTAGGAAATACTTACTGGTGGTTTTTAATAAATCAGTTTATCTGTATTACCTGTGTACTTAGTGACACTCAGAACTGGTGTTTTCAGGTTGCGATGCTCAGACTTAAGACAAAAATGTTTGCAAATGGGTGCAGATACAGTTATGCAAGTTTTGTTTCCTTTTGTAGGAGCATAAAGTGCTGTTAACAGGTACCCCACTGCAGAACACAGTAGAAGAATTATTTAGCCTCCTTCATTTTCTTGAACCACTGCGTTTTCCTGCTGAATCTACATTCATGCAAGAATTTGGAGACCTTAAAACAGAGGAACAGGTATGACTTCATTTTGAGCTTTAGTGTTTAAGAGTAACTTCCTTGAAGGAAAAATCTTTGTTCTAGTTAGTAGCCAGATAGTAACTGTTACTGCTCCTCACCCCCCATTCAATCTCCCCATGTCACCTGTGAGTTCTTCTGTCATGTAACTTCTCTAAACTCTCTGGACAGTAGCAGTAAGCTAAGTATAATATTGGATGTTAGCAAATTATTTTTACTTTTCTGTGTCAGTTTTTTTAATTTGGGAAGTAAATACTGAGAACAATAGAAATTGAGGTTTTCTGGCTCTGTAGAGAGGTTTTTTGCAGACAAATGTTAAAGATACTTTTTTGTTGTTTTGGAGTATGTACATTAAAAAATTCTTCAGTAGGTTTGGGGTTAAAAATAAGGCTGTATCCCGTGTGGAAAATTTTTCATGTAAGTCCACAAAAAAAAAAAAGTGACATGTAGTTGAAAAACTTTTAATTTAACTACACTATTACTTTTTCATGTTTGTACAAACTGTCATATTTCATTTAGGTTCAGAAACTACAAGCAATCCTGAAACCCATGATGCTCAGGAGATTAAAGGAAGATGTAGAAAAAAAACTGGCTCCTAAGGAGGAAACTATAATTGAAGTAGAACTAACTAATATCCAGAAGAAATATTACCGAGCTATTTTGGAGAAAAATTTTGCTTTCTTATCCAAAGGAGCAGGGCAAGCTAATGTACCCAATCTGGTTAACACTATGATGGAACTCAGAAAGTGTTGTAATCACCCTTATCTCATCAAAGGTAAATACATGATTTTTAACTACTATTTTTACTTTTATTCAAAATATGTAAGAACTTCTGTAATAATTCTTTAGTGTTTTCATCTGACTTTCCAAGGATTGCATTAGGTAGAAGCGTTTTTTTGATAGATACAAGACAGTTGCCTGAAATGTGAACCTTTTTTGTAGGATTTCACAAAATATTTAGAAGCAATTTTCCCATGGAAGTGGTACCTCTCCTTAAAAGCAGCATGAAGAAGAACTTTTAAGTCTAACTTTTAAATTAATGCTTCTTGCAAGTGGTGTGATCTGTCAGTCTTCATTGCTTTTCTCACTTATAACTAAGTGATATTCTTCCTGACTTGCAAGAAAATACACTTTAAACTTCTAAAGTTTTGGCTGTGATTTCAGAAGTATTCAGAATACTGTGTTTTTAAAGACTCATGTCCCATTTAAAATAGCACAAAGACAAAAGAATTTGTACCTTTTTTTTATTTGTTTTTTTACACAATACTTGTAAACAAGTATTTCAGTTTTTGCAATTTGGAGGAGGGGGTTTCACCTTGTCCTAGGTGTTTTTTCTTTGGTGTTCTGCTTAAAAACTTCAGACTTGTTTTCAAAGCCTGTAGAAATAGATGTTCTTGTTTAAGTTTCAGATCCATTCAGAACTGTTCTGTTTCCATCCATGGCTAGTGGGGGATATTTAGGATACAAGCACTGATTTTGGTAACTTAGTCTTGTATGTATGTGGAGATATTTGTGTCGATACACCTGTGGGTATGGAATATATTCTTATATAGGTGCTGAAGAGAAGATCCTTGGAGAGTTTAAAGAAACATATAGCCCGAGTGCTCCTGACTTCCACCTGCAAGCAATGATCCAGTCTGCTGGGAAATTGGTTCTTATTGATAAGCTTCTCCCAAAAATGAAAGCAGGAGGCCACAAGGTCCTTATCTTCTCTCAAATGGTGCGTTGCCTTGATATTTTGGAGGATTACCTTATACATAAAAGGTAAGATGTTTCATATTCTGTATCCTGTAGTATGTTGTTCTCAGTGGGCATATCTGTGAATGTTAGTGCAGGATTAATGATAGCAGCACACCAAAACTGGGAGTTTTGTTTTCTTTTTTGCTAATCAGTGTGTAGCTTGTGTTCTGTGATCATTTATTCACCAACCAATTAAAAACTTCAGAGAAAAAACTAGAGAGAGGTTGTTGAGTAAACCATGTGCCTTCAGTTTGTTGCTTTTTCCATTAAACATTCAATTATGTATGTTTATCCTTTTTCTGTTGAAAACCAAGTAGGTTCAAGCTCAGTGTTGCTTGCCCAAACCCCAGGAAGCATTGAATGTGTTCTTTATTTACATGATGTTGAACTTGGACCAGACAGGGTCCAAGATGCAGCTCCTTGCTTCCAACAGAATATAAGCACAAAATGGTAAACAAGTGGAAGTTTGTTTTTTATTAACGTAAAAGTACAAATGTTCTTCCTATCTTTCCTAAGTTTTGACTGCTTTGAATTTTGCAGCAGAACTGAACTGCCAGCTGTAAACCAGCTCCTTGGGTTGGCTTTTGCCATCCCATATAATAGCACCCTTTGATTATACTATTCACTTCATGGAAGCTAAATGTTTATATGAGTATGTGACTGAAATGCATAAACTTGGTTACAACTGGTAATTGCTGTGTCAACCTGAAAACCTATAAGAAGGCATAGTTCTGGTTGTTTTACTAGTGCACTGGTTAGAATGTCCATACTGCTTTGAAATGTGTAGTTGTCAGTGAACTACATTATAGTAACACAGAGTTAACATGTTGAAAAATAAAAAATACTAATAATGTCAGCCTTCTTGCAGTGGATACTGGAATGTATATTGAATATTAGATTATTTTAATACCTCTTTTTGTGATAGTTTTATATTAAAGCTATCTGTTTGAACTGAGAGCTCAACAGTTTCTATTTTTAAAAGTTTCATTTTAAAAGATCAATTTTAACTTCACAGTAGCTGTTACATGTTTAAATGTTCTAGCATTTAAACTAGTCAGTCATACCTACAGGTAGAGTCTTTTGAAATCCATAGAAGCTGCCATTTGGTTAGAAATGTTAGAGTGCACACATGATCAGACTTGGTGCTTTATGAAATTCAGGACTGTAAGAGATGGCTGCCTGCCAAAATAGATGCCTGTGGTCCTGTGGATTATCTGCTGTGCCATTTTATAGCTGATTAGAAGAAAAATGGTTGTGGGGCTTTCTGACTACTAGATACACATTCAGCATCTTACTCAGTTTACAACATACAGGAGTATTTGCTCCCCTTTTAAGCATTTTAGTTTCAAAGGAGTCTTTCTAATTTTCAAATGTAACAAATGACAGTTTTACTTGAGGCTTTTAAATTTGCTGGGTTTAGTCTTGGAAGCCTTGATAAAGACTGTTAGAGGTGCTGTCAGGTCATTTTTGTTCCATTTCTCTAATCTTTACAGAGTCAATATGCAGTTTGTCCAATGATAGCTCACCAGGTTCTGCTTTCTGCTGATTACTTGGGTACTCCTGATGTGTTCAATTTGGTACATAATACAAGAGTCCACTGTCCTGCTTCTGTGACCCTAGGCAGGGATCCAAGGATAATAGCATGTGAAAAACTTGTGAGTGTCCACAAAGGACTTCAGGTTACGTTGTGTTTTAATGGAACCAAGTGCCATGGTAGTACATGGTTCTGGTATGTATAGTCAGGTACTTGCTTTAGCAGACAAAGTTCAGAAGAACTTGTCTCAAAATGCTCAGCATTTGGACTTGCTGATGTGTATTAGTACTACAGATGTGCAAGTTCTGACGTGATCCTCGGTTATGTTACCCACTGCTAATCAAAGTTAGTCTATATCACTTTTACTCACTGTAAGGAATAGACATGCAAGCAGGAGATCTGTTCTAGTCGCCCTTTAAATTATAAAAAAACCGTGTACCAGTTTGTGTGCGTGTGTCTGGCAATGTGCAGGTACCTGTATGAGCGGATTGACGGGCGGGTGCGAGGCAATCTCAGACAAGCTGCCATCGACCGCTTCAGCAAACCCGACTCGGATCGCTTCGTCTTCCTCCTCTGCACCAGGGCTGGGGGTTTGGGCATCAACTTGACTGCAGCAGACACATGTATAATTTTTGATTCTGACTGGAATCCTCAGAATGATCTGCAGGTGAATTCCTTTGAGCATGATACATTTTGAATATTGTAACTGTTTTGAACATATGTGATTTTAAAATGTTTGTGTTTTTTTAAGGCATGTGTTGAAACTTTCTGGATGAATGCTTTCTACTTGGGTAGGAGAGGTTTCATTTTGGTTGGGTTCTAACTTTTTCTTTCAAATTGATTACTCTTGAAAAATAGAACACAGGTAAAGTCAGTGAGTTGGTAAAACCTTTAAGATTTGATGACACTCTGAAACTCGGGACTATTTTTGCGTATACTGACTAACACAGCTTATGTAAATAGAGGTGTTCAGCTAAAGCATAATATATAGAAAAGGATTAATATGTATTAAGAAAGAGTGAATTAATCAAATCTAGGAGTTAGATGCTGAAACAGTCAATTCTCAAGTCACAACTCCTTTACCATTTGTATCTGGAGATCAGATAATTTATGAGCTAGCATGTCTTTTTACCTGGCATTACTGCAAGGGAAATACCATTCAGGAGCATTCATCACAGACTGTTTATCTGCATTTTACTCGCTACACTGTTTTCAGAAAACTTTGCAATGTGAGAAATGTCTGGTTGCTTCCATTTACTTAAGTGTGTATTGACTCCTTTTGAGTTCATGCTCTTCTTTTTCAAATTGCGCTACAACAGAATGAGTTTTTGAAAAGAATGGTATCTTATTCCTACATAAGTCTAAACTCTTCCTGCCATTCTCCCTCCCTTCAAAAGGCTCAAGCCCGCTGTCACAGGATTGGTCAGAACAAAGCAGTGAAAGTTTACAGACTGATAACGCGGAATTCCTATGAGAGAGAGATGTTTGACAGAGCAAGTCTGAAACTGGGACTGGATAAGGCTGTCCTGCAGAGTATGAGTGGAAGAGAAAACAGTGTTGGTGGTGTATGTAGATTTATTTCTTGAAATAACCTTCCTTTAGCTTTTGAAATCATGTGGGAATTACCTCAAATTACAGAAGCTACCATTTTTACGTTTTTCAGTCATTTGCCTCTTCATTCTGTTTTCTGATGTGGACTGGCAATATAGCTGACATAATTTTTAATGTAGTCAGTTACTGTGATAAATTTTTCACTATTTCTTGCCTCTTAAGGTTCAAGGTAGATAATGTCAGAGTTAAAACATGGAGAAAAGTTTCTCTTTGTTTCCTTGTATCTTCTCATATTAATATAATGTGTGACTTTAAGGGAAGATTTACGTCTAGTATGAATAAGTAATTTTTTTTAAACATACTCATCATGGTGTTGAGAATAGCCAAAACAAAAAAGAGGCATACTTGTAAAAATGTGCTCTGTAACCACATAATAAGTTTTTATTTCAGTTGTCAACTACACTTTTCTCTTAGCTTTTAAATCATAAAGCACAGTTAGGTTGCGGAAACATGGGAAAGAGAAATAGAAAAGACTTGGGGATTTTTTTTTTCTTGACTATCTAAACCTAATTTTATTTGCTCAGATCCAACAACTCTCCAAAAAAGAAATAGAAGACTTGCTTCGAAGAGGTGCATATGGTGCCATTATGGATGAAGAAGATGAAGGCTCTAAATTCTGTGAGGAAGACATTGACCAAATTCTGCAGCGTCGTACTAAAACTATCACAATTGAATCAGAAGGGAGAGGCTCCACATTTGCCAAGGTGCAGAACAGCAAGTTGTTCTGTGACAGTATAAGCTGTAAATGTAACTGAGTGTTGTAGAGCTTATGCCTTTTTTTTTTTTTTTAAGTTACATTTACTTCTGTTTAATGGAGGTGTGTGTTAGGTATGTTTTTTGAGTTCTTGCATCTGTGTGTTTGTTAAACATGTGTTTATTTTAAACATGCTCATAGCAAAATAAGATTTGCACATGCAGATTTTGTAAATGGCAGATGCAAAGAGCATGCTTGAGCAAAGATGAGTAATGGATATGTGCTGCTTTTGAAAAGACTGGATTTTGTGTGAGGTGTAAAGAGCTGCATTAAAAAATGTTTAAACAAATTTCTTCATAGATCTATTTGTATTCAGATACATTAAGAGTAGGGGACACATCTATGACAATAATTAATGAGATTAAAAATTCTTAATTTGTGTAGGCTTATTATAAAAATGCTTACACAGAGGAAATAGTTTGAACCTTCGGCTTTTTTGGTAAGAGTTGGAAACCTAAAATAGCAGGAGGTGGAGAGTGCATATATGTACATGGGAAGGGGGCTGAGAGTGTAAAATATCAAGCAGTATAACTGAGCTTGGAGCGTGGGCACTTCATGAATGCAGTTGTAACAATTCCAAAAGAAAAAAAAAAGGCAAAGCAGAAGGAAAACTTTTAAAATATAACTAATATACATTTATATTCTTAAATAGTAGTATTTATAAATATTATTTATTTATATGCTTATTTAGGCCCTCATATATCTTGCTGATTATGGCTTAAATAAGAAGTAGACTTCTAAAGAATATCATCATCACTGCCTTTTTATCAGAAGAGTTAGAAATTTTTATATATATTTACTCTTTTCCCAAATGCGGTGTATCGGGGTTTTTTAAATGCCTTCTGAAATTAAGCTCATTCCATGCACTCAAGCTTTGATTGTTGGCAGCTTAAACGCCCCTTTGAAATTTCCCTCAAGCGAGTGCTTTTGCATGAGATGAAATCCCCAAATGCTGATAAGCCTCTTCAAAAGGTTCTTTTTTCTTCCATTCAAGTAATTTAGATTCAGACTTAGAAGCAGAAGAGTCTTGCTGCTTAATGTTCTTCTCTCCTGATGGTGCATAAAAGTTCATTAGATTTTTCTGATATATTATGGATCTGATTTTTAAAAATTAAGGGGGAGGAGAACTTTTGAGTTGCATTGCAGTCTGAGTAACTTCTAAAGTCGTAACAGCTGCTTGGGAGATTTTTGATGAAATAAGGTCATGCATTCTTCACAGCACTGAGGCAAACTCTCATTTTGATGTGTGCTATTGGTAAGATTTAGTTTTATTTATTACAGGCTAGTTTTGTTGCATCTGGAAACAGGACTGATATTTCACTAGATGACCCCAACTTCTGGCAGAAATGGGCCAAAAAAGCAGAAATAGATATTGATGCCATCAGTGGTAGAGTAAGTACTTTTCTTTTTTAATGTGTGTTTTTCCAAGTATGTGCTTGCTGTTGAATTATGAAATAGCAGGTGTAGGATTTCTGGTGCTTTTTGATTAATATTTCAACAAATCATACTTTTTGTGCTGGATAATTTGTGCCTGCTGATAGCTGTATTATTTCATATTTCCCTGCTCTCCCAAAAAAGTTTGTCAGTCTTTGATTTTTGTCAAAACCCTGGAAGCGGTTGAAAGTGTGGAATTATTCTGATTGCACCATTTCTCTGTCTGTAAATCCTGGGCTGGAATCTGCAAAATAACTGTACAAATTTTATATGGAATTATATAAATTACAAATTTTATGTGGAAGTTGTGTCCTATACCTGAAAACATTCCTATGCATTCAATGCAAAAAGGTTTGCTCACAGAGGCTGCAGTGTAGTCTAAGTATTGAGGTCTGAGGAGATATTCAGTGTTGTTTATAACTAATGTACTGGTATTATGGTATTAAACTAATTTTTTTTTATTGCCTTAAATAGTGCAACATTTTTTACTTGCTTTAAGTTTTCACTGTGATGTCTTCACCCAATACCTGTTAATGACATAAGAATTGTTTCTGAACTGAAGCCACCTACTTGAGAAAAACTTACCAGCTGTTTCTCTCATAAGGTTTGTTTGAAATTTTGCAGAACAGCCTGGTTATTGATACCCCAAGAATCAGGAAACAAACACGACCCTTCAGTGCTACAAAAGATGAACTGGCCGAGTTGTCTGAAGTGGAGAGTGAGGGTGAAGAGAAACCCAAACTCCGCCGGCCCTGTGACCGTTCCAATGGATATGGAAGAACCGAGTGCTTCCGGGTGGAAAAGAACTTGCTGGTCTACGGGTATGGTTGTACATCCTTCTGCATTCTAGGAAGTTTCTAAAAAGTATTTTTTTTTCCATGTACTAAGTTGTATATAAATTACTTGTAACTATATATTGGCAATAACCTGGTGTGTATATACAGAGAATTTATTTAGAACAGAAATTTATTGTGCACCTTGTATAAATCTGGCAATTTGCAATTAAAGAAACATTAGTGAAGAAAGGGGAAAATCTTTCTTCAGATGGGATTATAGCATTTAGCATGGGCACTACGGGAGTCTCTCTGAAATCGTTACAGTAAGTGCTGCAGGCAGGCTCAAAACTCCTTAAATAAAAAATACCTGAAATAAAGGCTTGGTAGGTAACTTGATTTTCATAACTGCAGAACATCTTGCGCTTCTGTGAGGCACAAATAGGAACTGAAAATGTAACCAGTTATTTTAAGCATACCAAAATCATATGTGTTGATTTGGAAATCAAATCTTAGGTCTTCTCTCACCCATCTTATAAGAAAAATAACTGCATTCTTGCCAGTTGTTCCCATCAGTTTTGTATCTTAGAAGTCTAAAGCAATCATCTGTGTGTTTTTTAAACAGGTACTTTTTGTTTAAAACTCAGTTTTACACAGATGGAGTTTTGTTGCAAATGTTACTTTCTTATTTCCACTCAGTAACTTGAGCTGAAGGAAAAAAGTTGAAAGCTGAGTGTTTTACAGAGAAATTCCATTTGTAAGAGAAGTCTGCAGGCTACCCCAGTGTTCCACTCCCAAGTGCTGATTTATGTTTCACTTTACACTAGGTGGGGTCGATGGAGAGAAATTCTCTCCCACGGTCGCTTCAAGAGGCAGCTGAATGAACAGGATGTGGAGATAATTTGCCGAGCACTATTGGCCTATTGTCTTGTTCACTACAGAGGGGATGAGAAAATAAAAAGTTTTATATGGGATCTTATTACTCCAACAGAGGACGGGCAAACACGAGAGTTACAGAATCACCTTGGTAAGGACTTAACGTGTTTCTGCAGTTAAGTAGCTTCACATATGTGTGCCTGTGGTACTGGGATGAAAACAGCTAAAAACCCTCTCTGAATGCATCCTACTTGAAATAAATGGAATTTATTTCAGATACACAATTCAACTGATGGGCGAAGAACTGTCATTTCTGCTTTGCTTTGGGTTTGGTGGCTTACCCAAATGGATTGGTATAGTCTGTGTAAGCTTTCATTTTGTTTCAGTTCACAAGAGCATATTCTGTTTCACATAAGGTGACAGACAACACACTCCTCTCTCTTTCTCCCTCTCCTACATTGTCCTTAGCTGGTGATATGTACTCCAGAGATGCTCTGAGAGACAAAAAGACTCATAGCCAGAGACTGTGATGCTGGTGTTTTTTCTGCATGGCAGGTCACAGTACTGGTGTAGGATGTAGGAACTGTAAGTATCATGGGCATATATACCTATACCTTTAATATTTTACATTATTTAGGTTTATCAGCCCCTGTGCCTAGAGGAAGAAAAGGAAAAAAAGTGAAGACCCAGGCTAGCACTTTTGATATACACAAAGCTGAATGGCTTCGAAAATACAATCCAGAACATCTCTTGCAAGATGAAGGATACAAAAAGCACATAAAACACCATTGCAACAAGTAAGCAGTAGCTGAATTGTGAATGTATTTCAATTTTTTTTAAATATTATTTTTTCTTCTAATTTCTCATTTTCTTAAAAGGCTTTAAAATACTTGTGGCACTACGAAGAAACTAGTTTTAATGGTGTTAGCTTGATTAGAATAAATAGGTTGCAGTGTATTAGGAGGTGAATGGATGATTTCACATGTAAAATAATTGTTATAATTTTTAAAGGAACACTGTATTTGTAGAGAGAGAGATCTCTTGCTAGCATGTCTGGAATGCCTTGCCAGCAGCCAAAGAACTAAGGAGTGGGAGTGCTTAGCAAAGAAAGTTAAAGCACTAAAGTTGTTACCCCTCAATCTTATGTGCTGTTTCCCTGGCATGTTTTCCAGGCTTCTGAGGATCTGAGTTACCAGGTTGTTGAAAGCTCAGCCATGGCCATGAATGAGCTTGTTCTAGATAAATCATTTTTCTGTAGCTAAACTTGTCCTAATCTGCTTGGACACCTCATACAGCTGTAGTCAAGAATTGAGGGCAAGCATGGAGAAGCCATTGGGGTCATGGACCAAATTCTGACTGAGAGGGAATGAATGTAAAGGTGATGTGGAAGATGTTGATTGTCAGCCCATTCGATCCTTTCTACAGGCATGTTCTAAGCAGGAAAAGACAAACAGCAGTTTGTTCCTAGCAGTAGTTTATGAAGCAAGTGAAGAGTATTCTACTGACCCTGGTCTTTAGGATTTGAAAGAACTTTTGCAATGAAACAATTTGTAAATGTGATGACAATAAAAACTGTTAGGTGTCCTGAATTGGAGATTCTCTCCCCTTAAAACTGAAGGAAATATATTTTAGGAAAATGACTCGAAATCTCTGTGATATTACAAAAGACAAAACAAAAACATCCACAAGGATTGAAAGCTTTTAGAGTGCTAATATTTTTATTTCTCTTTTTTCTTTGTGTAGGGTCTTACTTCGAGTAAGAATGCTGTATTACTTAAAACAAGAAGTCATTGGTAATGAATTCCAAAAGGTGTTTGATGGAACTGATGCCAGGTGAACTATAGAGAGTATTTTTCCTTCTTTATTTCAAATGTCAGATGAAAATTCAGGAATTTTCCTAGACCTAAATAAGAAATGTTAAAACTAAATATTTTTATCTTTAGTCTGTGAGGAACAGGTTTTTGTTTACCAAACACTTTGTATGAACTTGTCATGAGGAAGTCCTGATTTCTGTTTGAGTCTGGCTATATAATGTAAAATAAGTCAAATAGACTGAAAAAGTTAAGTGGAAGATAGAATTATATACTTTACAGTCTAATTGGCAGGTATTTCTTTTCTCTTTATGCATGCTTTTGGTTATGTGCTGTGTACTCTGCTAATTTTTTTTTTTATTTCATTTTTTTAATGCAAATATTGCTGTATGTAAATTCTTCAGCTCACGGCTACAAAAGCTTGTGGTGGATAGAAAGTTGTAATTTGATTCAAAAATGTTTGTGGAAAAACAGTCCCTCTCATGCTATTAAACACAAACACAGATAATGCTTGGTTTGCAAAGTTATGCAAGCACAGACTGCTGGGACTCAGTAGAGTTCACTGAGAGGAAGAATATTGTGTTCTGGTTCTGCTTTCATATTCTTTCCCTGTTACTGGGTCTCTGTCAAATACAAAACACCAAGCTGCCTAGGTGTTTTGTATTGCTGGTTTTATTGTATTTGTGGCTTGAAGAGGGAATTTTGAAATCCAACATAGAATAGAAAGGTACAAAGAGAATATAAAACTTTATTTCTTCCTCTGCATATTATTGATATTGGTGTGCTGTTGGTGATTCCCTTTAGTGAAATTGATGTTTGGGTCCCGGAGCCAGATCACTCTGAAGTTCCTGCTGAGTGGTGGGATGCAGAGGCAGATAAATCTCTTTTAATTGGAGTTTTTAAACACGGTGAGTAATATGGATGACTGTGGGGAGTGGGGAAGTACATGCATATAAAAACACCCTACACTCAATTTTTATTTTTTTTATAGTTTACTCTGAAAGTTGAATTTTTGCCACTTTTTTTTCCTTTATAGGTTATGAAAAATACAACACTATCAGAGCAGACCCGGCGCTGTGCTTCTTGGAAAGGGTTGGCAAGCCAGATGAAAAAGCAGTTGCTGCTGAACAGAGAGCAAATGATTACATGGATGGGTATGAGCACTTGAAAGGGGCATGAATGTTTTGGGGCCTTGAAGCAAGTCTGAATTTATATGCTGTACTTTTATTCTCTTCCTAACTGGTTTTATACTAGTTTGATGTCATTGTTTTGAAGAACACTACTTTGATTTTACTCCCAGAGAGCGGAAGAGTTAGGAACGGTGTAACAGAACCATTGAAGTTTGGGATTTCACAGTTAGATGGAAAATGCAGCAACTTGGTGTTAACAAGGATTCTACCTTGTGTTGCTGTATCAAAAATATTAAATACTGAAGTGCAAAAAGCCTTCAGAGGCAGAGTGCTACAGACCTATTAAACTTGATTTCAGGTCAGTCAGCTTGGTCTATTGGTCTTGTGTAGCTAACCAGTGACCCCAGTAGATCAACTTGAGAATTACTAATGACTGCTGAAAGAGAGAACTGCTTTAATTCATCGCTTCATCAGTGAGGTGATCATTTGTGGTCAAAAAGAATATCTTTGAATGAGATAGTGAACTGGGGGGAGCTGGATTCAAGCCAAAGCTGCCATGAAGTGTTTTCCTTGTTTCGAACAGAAAATTAAATACAGTATATCTCACTAAATTTAAATCAGTTGTACTTAATTGAAAAGAGTGTAAGGACTTGTAAAATATTACTAAGATGTCTTCTTTTGTGTTGATATTTTAACAGGGATGTAGAAGATCCAGAATATAAACCAGCACCAGCAATGTTTAAAGATGACATAGAGGTATTGTAGGCACCTATTAATAGCTCCTTTTAACAGTCATTCACTTAGGCACTTTAATACATGTTCACTTAAAATGTAATACTTCCACCTTTTTTTTGAGCAAGTTATTCCATTTTTTTCTGTATTTCTCTTAAGTTGATAAAGCTTACTCCATGTGTTTCTGCAATTTTTTGGGTGGGAATGGGAGGGAATTGTTGTATAGTTCTGTTGAATGCCTTGTTAGCCATTTGTCCAAATTATATGTTACTCTTGGTCTTTGTCATATTCATAACTTGTCTGTAAGATGTAAGTTTAACCTCTGGAGAGGGCTGTGTTCTAAATTGTGCTTCACTTTCATTTTTCTACAGGATGATGTTTCATCCCCAGGTGATCTAGTAATAGCAGATGGAGGTAAATACATAAAACTTCAAATCTGAGCCAGTCGTTTTTGTGTTTTGAATTGTTTCAGTCTCCTGACTCTCAGCTAAAATGTATTTAAATTGCTTAGGCAGAACTGTAGGCACCAGCAATGATCAACTTCTTTATTTTTCCTGTGAATTGTTTTTAATGTAGATGGACAAATGATGGAAGGAGACAAAATCTACTGGCCCACTCAGTCTGCCTTAACGACACGTCTTCGCCGCCTCATAACAGCTTATCAACGAACAAGTAAAAACAGGCAGGCCCAGCAGATCCAGCCACCATTCCCCATACAGACTAGTATGATGCAGCCTCCATATGAAGAAGCTGCACTAAATCCAAAGATGGCTGCAAAGATTGAAAGACAGCAAAGGTATGTGCAGCCTGTCAATACACTTTTAAACTCTTCCTTTATATAAAAAAAAATTAAGAAATAATAACAACCTGTGAAACAGTGAAGAAAATGGCGGAATTTCCCTTTTTTTTTTTCTTGCTGATCAAGGTGGACGAGAAGAGAAGAAGCTGACTTCTACAGAGTTGTGTCCACATTTGGAGTCGTGTTTGATCCTGAAAGGGGACGATTCGACTGGACCAAGTTTAGGGCGATGGCTCGACTGCACAAGAAAACTGATGAGAGCTTGGAGAAGTACTTGTATGCGTTCATGTCAATGTGCAGGAGGGTCTGTCGGCTCCCCTCAAAAGAAGGTAGGTGTATATGTTTTTCCTTTTTAAATTTGTGTTGTCAGTGCTTACTTTGAAAAGGATTTTATTTCATGTGCTGCGAAATAAAAATGGGGGATTGGGAACGTGTTGAGAGTAAAATTGAAAGCTTACAATGGGGAGACATATATTAACTCATTAAAGCCATCTACTTGTAGTACTAATTTGCAGTGGGTTTTTGCCAGTTTCTCATCTTTGTTTTGTTTCAATGCAGAACTCGTAGACCCAAACATTTTTATCCAGCCGATTACAGAGGAACGTGCTTCTCGGACCTTGTATCGCATTGAGCTCCTGAGGAAAGTGAGAGAACAGGCTCTTAGACACCCGCAGCTGTTTGAACGACTAAAACTATGCCAGCCAAACCCAGACTTACCTGTCTGGTGGGAATGTGGGACTCATGACAGGGATTTACTTATTGGAGCTGCTAAACATGGAGTTAGCAGGACAGATTATCATATTCTTCGTGATCCTGAACTCTCATTTATGTCTGCCCAGAGGAACTATAATCAAAACAAAGTGGCACTCTCAAGGACTTCTACTCCACTCTTGCATCAGTACCAGATGGCATTATCTGCTTCTCCTCTTACACCTCAGTCAAGACTGTCAGATGCTAAAGTGAATGCTTTCGAGGACACAAAAGCTAAAAATGAAAATCTGAAAGAGGACCCTCAGTCTTCTGAAGAGGAATCTATGTCTACAGAGGAGACACAGACAATAATGAAATCTGAGCCTTTGAGTCCCAAAAATGGCACCCCAATACAAGTCTCAGACCACAGACCTAGCGTGAAGGCTGAGACAGACAGGCGCATGGTGGCTGCAAGGACAGAGCCTCTCACTCCAAATCCAGCTTCCAAAAAACAGAGAGTCAGCAAAAGGGGATCTGACTCTAGCTCTGACTCAGACTCTGACTCAGATAGATCATCATGTTCTTCCAGGTCATCATCTTCATCCTCTTCATCTTCCTCATCTTGTTCACACTCTCGATCTGGCTCTAGCTCTTCGTCATCGTCATCTTGTTCTTCAGCATCTTCATCCTCCTCCTCATCGTCCTCGTCATCATCGTCGTCATCATCATCATCGTCTGAAGAGAGTGATAGTGATGAAGAGGAGGCACAAAAACGTGGTATGTGTGTAGTCTTACTTCTGCAGTATAACTCTTAAACTGAACAAGTTTATTCTTAATGGAGAAATGTCTAAAAAAGGATATTAAATCCCACAAAAGTAAACTTAAATATTGACACATTTTCTTGATTCCTCCAAGTGAGTTGGAAGAATTTCAGGAATACTGCATTTTCTTTGCTTCATATCAGTGCCTTGGGTGAGGTACTTGGGATGTGTTGACTGATTCCCTAAGCAAGGTTGCTGTGCCTGTGGTTCACGTGTGGGAGGAGAGTCGAATGGCCAGTGTTTTCTGGAAATATATTGCATGTGTGTATTCCCTACTACTGTTTCTTTTTCTTCATAAAAAGAGAGATTCTTTTGGTTTCCCTGTTTGTTTTTTCCACTCTTGCTCACCTGTCCTTGTAGCTTCCTCATTGTGCTTCCATGAGACCTGCAAGTTTCCTTCTGTCCAAGCTCTAGAGTCATGTCAGCTGCTTTTTATTTATTATGAACTAGAGGTGTCTAAGCAGTGTACTTGCTCTGAAAGTCTTCTCCTAAACTTCACCTAAAAAAGACCTAAAAATAGGTACCTGCTTAGAAAAGACTGAGGCGATGGCAGCATGTAGGACCGTTTAACACAGAGACACTTTCAAAAGCTTCCAAGTAGAAGCAAAAAACTCGGATAACTGAAGTGATTTAAGGTTTTTAATAAACCAACCAATCATTATTTAATACATTCTTTACTTTTCTGCTATGAAGTATCCTCTACTCTTGCCCCATTGAAACTCAGAATATGAAAAGATTTCTTTGACGTGTGATGCAAATGGTAATAGAGAAGGGAAAGAGATGAAGGTAGGCAGTGGGATTACAGCATAGAGAACCTATTTTTTTCTTCCAGTACCTCAGGGGAAAAGGCACTGTGTTAATCAGATGGATCTTCTTGTCCGTGGAAATGACAAATGGAAACCATTGAATTAATTTACTGGGGAAATGATTACTGGGCAAGTAAAATGCACTTAAACAAAACGATTAAGATGCTGCTGCCTGTAGCAGTGGAAGGACGTTTTCAGAGGAAGCAGTTGTGTGCAAACATGAAAACAGTGAAAGCAAAGGAATGCCTATATAACACAAATATTTAGATGAGATAATGGATACTATACCATGTGCTTCACGTCCAAATATTAGGCTTGTTTTGTGCCAGCTCCGTCTGTTTAGTCAAGTAATAGTGCCATCCTCAGACTGCAGAATCTCATAAATCAGTTGGCCTTTATTTTTGTGGCTATTTTGCTGCAAGTTGGTGTTGAAGAGATTAGTAAATGCTGGAAAATTCTCTTTTAATTTTAAGCCTAGCTTTTTTTTAATTTGTTAATGATTATAGGCCATTGGCGTATTTTTCACACTTGAAGCATCTTTTAAGAAAGTGCTGAATTCTATCAGATGACTGTGAGAATACAAAACTATTGTTAAGGACAAGTTTGACTTCTGTAGAGCTGTCCCTCCCTCTTACTCCTTGTGCTGATGTGATATTTACCTTTTCAGGCTACACTTTTTTTTTATTTCAGACTGTTTCCCCATGTGATAGTGAAACTCACATTGTTGTTTGATGGAGGCGGAAGTAAAATAATAATCATAAAAGATTAAGATATAAGAAAGTCAGAGGACACACTACACTGGAAAGATACTTTAAAAAATCCTTAGTGATTAAAAATTGAACAATTAAAATGTGTGGGCACACAAGTTCAAGCATCCAGTAAATAAAATGGGCTGTTCTTTAAAAGTGCTATCCCAGTAGATTTAACATGTTCTGGTTGTAGGCACCTTTGATTTCAATTTAATTCTGTATGTTAGTGAGTGTTGGCTTATGAAAGAAATATGTTACGTGAGGACTGTCTATTAGATTACTCTGAAGCATGTCCATTTTCAAATAGCTAAATGTTCGACATGTCAAGCATTTGAAATATTAACAGGAATATGTGTGGGATTTATATGCCTAGAAAAGGATCAGCCATCATCCTGAAAAACCGATTAATTCTTCAGTTTAACTTTGTGTTTGGACTTTCTCTGAACATTGTTCTGTGTGTTTTGTTCACCTGAACCTCTTACAGTGAGCGTTTAACTTCTTTACAACATGAAATGATTTTGGTGGTTTTCTTTAGCAGAAGGAACTCCACATATAAAAGCATATGATGAAGAGAGTGTGGCCTCTCTCAGTACCACACAGGATGAGACACAAGACAGTTTCCAAATGAACAATGGGACACCAAATTCCAGTTATCTCCTACAAGGTGGATACATGTTGGCCGCATCCTACTGGCCAAAGGCAAGTTTATAATGCAACTTTGAAAACCAGAGTAGTAGTGAAAGTTGGGCTGTGACATTAGTATTCAGTTAAATAAGTTAAAACTGTGAAGCAGGATAAATAGATGTAGGATTTGAATTTTAGGAACGTTCAGTTGCTGTTATGTTTGCTTCTGGAACATGCATTTAAATCTAAATACTACTTTTCATAATTTTTGAATATTCGTTTTGAGAAGAGGAGCATAACTTTCATGTCACAGGTGCTTGGCACATTGTGAAAAATTACATTCAAAGTGTAAAAAATTGCCTTTTATCAAATATAGAGAAGGGTCTTGAACTTGGCAAAAGCGTTTCCTTACAGAACTTGTAATTTTAGCATTCACATGTTTTATTTGACTGTGAATTGTGAAATTATCAGAAAACCCAGTACTTTCTGGAGTCTTTGTATACTTAGCTGTGTTTACTGGAACTTGAGATCTGTGTATTGTGGAGATGTGTGAAGTCTTTGGTGTCTACAGAATGGGAATGAGGAATAATGTGGTTTCAAAAGCTAAAAGGAGACATGAATAAAAGTCTGTAGGTTTAGTTTTATAAATGCTGTTTTCTGTACATTGTGGTGCTGTTCATGGGTTCAGATCCTGCTACCAATGAGTCAAAGCCAGACCTACAAATACTGCTTCATTGGTTACCATAACTTCCCTTTAAGAATCAGTAAGATAATGTACTTCAAGCATTTGCAGGCCCCAGACCTTGTACAGATAAGAGAGATTGCATATTTATTTACAGGTAGGTAGTGAAATTAAGTACAGAGGTGGCTTTCAGAAACTTCAGGGAATCAGTGCAAATCCAGGAACTTCAAACTCTTAATAAGTCCGAGTCCAGTGATAAAAGTGATGTCATTTCTCTTCTTTTTAGAATTAAAAGATAATACATAAATATAACGTGCGCCCTGTTGGTAGGCATTGCTCTTACAAAACTTATTTTCTCTGGTCTTTAGGATCGAGTTATGATTAATCGGCTCGACAGCATTTGTCAAACAGTGCTGAAAGGTAAATGGCCCTCAGCCAGAAGGAGCTATGACAGCAACACGGTGGCATCTTTCTACACAACCAAACTACTGGATAGTTCCGGTGCAGCTGCAGATTACAGTGAGCCCAGTGCTCCCACACCCCCTCTTGCAGGTGTTAAAGAAGAATATGATCAGTCACCGCAGATGTCAAAGGTGAAGAAGCATGTACGAGAAAAGGAGTTTACAGTGAAAATCAATGACGTATGTTTATTTTTATTGCCCTAGGACCTGGTTGCGATTGCGGTGTGCGGCATGCTTTACCTGCAAGTGGCTGCCTGCTCTCACTCTCACTTCCTTCACACACTTGTTTGTGGGTATTTGGGTCTGCTGCTTCTGGGCATTGAGTGTTTGGGTTTTGGGTTTGGTTTTTGGGGGAGGGATTTTTTGTGGTGTTTTGTTTTTTTGGTTTTTGCCTTTTTTTTTTTGTTTGTTTGCATAAGCCACTGGAAGAAATCATTATTTTTCCGTCTGAATTGAATTTTTGCCATTCTGGTGCTTCCTCAGACAGCCTCATGCTGTTTCTAAGAAATCTGGTTAGTATAAAAAGGTATTTCTGTTCAGCTTTTTTTTAAACATTTCAGCATATCCTCTCCAGCAGGCATTTTATTATTTCATGGCCTTTTAGAGGATTATAGGAAAATTTCCTTGTTTAAATGCAGGCTAGAAGCTTCAAACCCTTTTCTTATCTGCAATTTGAGACATGTTCATAGCACATAAAAATGTGTGAATGTTTCCTCTTGTAATCGGGTTTGGCATTTTTTTAGGACTGGATTCGGGAGGTAGACAGCTGATCAGTGTCTGGATTTTTCAGCTGAGATGAAATTTCTGTTCAAATCTGTGTTTTACATGGAGAAGCAAGACTTATTTTAAGGTCTAATACAGTGTTTTCATTCTTCCTCAACTCTACTGGAGTAACAGTTTCTGTGTGAGAATCCTGATTATGAAGTAGTCATTTCTGCTTTGGAAGAGGCTCTTCTAACCCTGGCATTTATTTAACAGGAAGGTGGTTTGAAATTGACTTTTCAGAAGCAGGGACTGTCCCAGAAAAGGCCATTTGAAAGCGATGAAGGTGCTTTGGGTCAGCAGCAATATCTGGCTCGGCTGCGTGAACTCCAGAACGCTTCAGAAACCAGCCTTGTCAACTTCCCAAAATCACTTCCCAAATCAGGTACAGAAAATATCAGGGGGCTTAAGGGTTAGTATTAAATCTCATCTTCTGTGTTCTTCTGTTATCTCCACGTATAGGCAGTGGAGAGAGATGTTTGCAATGTTACTGTTCTAAACTGCAGTCTGGAGAAATTCTGTCTGGTGTGGAGACTCCAGTTTGGAGCAGAGGAGTATTCTCTCACAGTGTCAGTTATCTGAAATACTCATTTATTAGAATGATGCCATTATACATTACAAACACCCCCCCAAAGAAGATTTTAATAATTAAGTGCATCAGTGTACCCTGACAGTAATCTGTTTAGCTCAGAACTTAATATTGCTACTTTGTAAGTAAAGATAAAGAGTTCCAGATTTATGTCTGTGCCAGTTTGCACTCTTCAGAATCTTTCCTGTGTCTCATGTAAAGAAACAGTAAAGGACAATAGTCTGGAATCAATTTTTGACTTACAGCCGAAAACTTAGAGCTTATTTTCATAAAGAAAATAACAGTAGGTATACACTGACAGATAAAAATGAGCCTAAAGTCAGCAGTTAACATTTGGATTAAAATACTTGAAATGATTAGAATTGTGTGCTTGATTTAGACCAGCTTCTGATTAAGTGATTAATTTTTTGAGATTGCATACAGATGTGGATGAAAACATTTCCTTTAAAAAAATTACTACCCTTCACTTGCGTTTTTTACTTTCTTGGGTTTTTTGCAACATACCATTAAGATCTTGCTAAACATTTATTTAGGGATGTCTGTCTGTGTGTGTGTGATGTCAGCAGTTTTCAACAGCTCTCGCCTCTGTACAGATTCATTTGGAGGGGGTAGGGGAGGCAGTAATGAAATTTTCACAGTAGAATGGCTTTTCACAGCCTGATATTCATAGTGTTTTGAACAGTCATAAAACAAAAGGCAATTTGTCTTAGCTATTAGATGTAGAAATCGTATGCACTTGCACTGTTTCAAGTAATTTTATTTCCTTTTTCTGTTCAGACATGTTTGGTTTTATAAACAAGTATCTGACGCTGTTTGTATGGCATCATTTATTAGGTACTTCCAGTCATTTAACAGCCAGTGCCAATGGAGTCATAGTAGACAGTCAGCCTGTAGTCAAAAAGAGACGAGGAAGAAGGAAGAATGTGGAGGGAGTTGATGTCCTCTTTATGAATAGAAATAAACAGCCTAATCATGTAAGTAAACTTGATTTTGTGTCCGAAAAAATGAGATGCAAATTACTGTTAGTGCCTTAAATGAGCATAACCAGCTGTTGACATTCAACAAAAACTTTATTACGCAAAACTTTTAGGTTTGGGTTTTTTTTCTGAAATTGTTCACTGATTGTTTATGACAACACAGATAAGAATTGATGGAGTTTTATTAAATTTACATATATATATACACACACACAATATTGATAACTATTTGTAAAATGTAAATTTAATTTAGTTTTGATGGACTTTAATTAACAATGTGTTATTAAAAATTTGGGTTTTTGATCTACCAAAACTTCTGACATCCTTTCCTGTATTATCTGTTACGGGACCTGGTTGCACAGTGACCTGAAGGGTATCTGTGGCATGAGCAGTCTGCCCAGGTCCTTGAGTCTGTACATAATGATCTGCAGGGCTGTGCCCTTCATTGAATCATACACGAAATAATTGTGGTGGCTTGTTTTCTGTGAAGAATTTAGTCAAATGTTTTTAATTTCTCCAGGTTAATCCAGGTATTAACTCCTGTCAGGTTGCTGCAGGAATAAACCCAGCACTCACTTACACGCAGCCCCAAGGAATGCTTGATGCAGAGAGTCCAGTTCCTGTTATTAACCTGAAAGATGGAACAAGGCTTGCAGGTGATGATGCCCCCAAAAGAAAAGATTTAGAAAGGTGGCTTAAAGAACATCCTGGATATGTTGAAGATTCAGGAGCTTGTATTCCTGTGAGTATTCCTTCCAGCTCTGCTTTAGCTAAATAGTAGAATTTCTCAAGTTGTATTTGGATTTGTATTCTGTGTTACAAGGCTTTATTTCTTTGTTCTTCTGTTTTGTTTAGGAAAAGAAAAATGTCTGTTTCTCCAATTCTTTTTGCAAGCCTTTCTTTTTCCTCACAAATGTAATTGCTAAGAAAAGCAATACTAAACCAAGACATTCAATCTTTGTCTAATTTCACCTGAGATTTAAAAAACTGTCTAGGATAAGAAAACTCATATTACCATGATACTGATGATGGGAGCTGAAAGTTTATAACAGCATATTTAGTGATGTGCAAGAGGATTAAAGACTTTACTGTGGAATGTATCTCATACCTACATTACATTGCTCTGGTAGTGATGTTTGTGTGGGTATCATCATCTCATTTTGTTACCTCTGAATTTGAGATTTGCTAATGTTGAGCAGGATGTAGGAAAATCATGTGTATGACATCTGGAATGACAACTTTGCTTCTCCATAAAGATGTTATAATACAGAACAGCAGCAATGTTCCAGACAGCTAAAGCACTGTTAAAAACTGAAAAATGAATAAAACAAAGCAATGAGGCATCAGAGAGAAGATGCTGTTCACTGAGCTGCTTATTAAATGATTGTGATTAGTAAACTACTATTGTTATTAAAATATTTTTGAAATCAAAGATGACTTGGAATAAATGCCTGACTCAAGAACGTACAGATATCTTACCATTTTTAAAACAGTTATATCAGAAAGGTAATTGGCTTTTAAATTCCTTTGGAACAGAGGATGCAGCTGCACGATGGGAGGCCCAAACAAAAAAGACACCGTTGTCGAAACCCTAATAAACTGGATGTTAATAGTTTGACTGGGGAAGAACGTGTTCAGCTCATAAATAGAAGAAATGCAAGAAAGGTATTCGTGGCACTGTTCCCATTTTGATATTCCCCAAATGAAAAGTTACCCAAATGATGAACTCTTATGTATTACACTTGCTAAAACTGTACAAGTGTACAAATGAAAGGTGTTTGTTTTGAAGTTTTGGCATAGAGCAAGAAAGTCAATTGTAATCTTCCAGTAAATGTTTTTTGAGTGTGGAACTATATAAGGCATAGATAGAAACTTAGCCCAAGGTTTCTGTTCAAATAGATTGAGCACTCAGTATGGTGCAACATTTGTGCCATTGAGTCAGACAGAGGCAGGGCCACTAAAATGTGTGCTGTTCTGTTCAAAGTGGCAGCATTGTCAGAAGTTCAAATTTTGTGTAATCTTCTCATTACTATTTTTGACACAATTAAAATTATATTGGTAGCACATCCTGTGTGGAAACTTGTCCACTGAATTTGCAGAAATCTTGTGTACTGGATCGATTCTGCTTTTGCTTTTTTCAGTTATCTCTGGCATTTGACCTTTATGGTTCACCTGTGTGTGTATTGGCTGTCAGTCACATTTCTAGGTGAAACAGTGTAACAGGAGAACAAAAGGAGAATTCTTGTGTAAAAACCCAACAGTGGAAGATGTGAGAGCAGGTGTTGAATTGAAGTTTTTGGAGAGGTGATCAAAGTTTGGGAACAGCATAATGCATTTGAATGGGCAATGGGGAAGGCTAAAAGGCAATGTTCAGGAAAGGCAGGCAGAACATTACTAGTGTCTACTGAACAGATTTGGACAGATGTTTTATTTAAAAGGCAAAAATGAAACAGTGTAAGGTATGAACATTGCCTCTTTTCTTAGTAAATATGAAGTATTTCCTGATTTTTATCTTCTGCTTCTCAGGTGGGGGGTGCATTTGCTCCCCCTCTGAAGGATTTGTGCAGGTTCTTGAAAGAAAATCCAGAGTATGGAGTGGCTCCTGAATGGGGAGAAGTCGTGAAACAGTCTGTGAGTATTTACAGAATAAGATAACCATGTCGTGAAATGTATCTGAAAAGCAAACAAGGCAAGCAGGAAAAAAGGCATGTCCAAAGGTGTGCTTTTTGTTTCTGGTGTTACATTAAATATGGAACGTGAGTCAATGTCAGCTTTTTTCCTGCTGGCCGAGTCCAGTAAATGGTTTGCTGTGAGTAGGAGGTAGGGGAGGAACAGTGGCTGGCAACCCCAAATTAAAGATTTTGTTGAAGGTGCTAAAATGCTGTGACTTTTTCATATCTTTAATACAGCCTTAATGTTTTTTAGGAAAGATATTAGCTGAGGTATTATTTAGGAATAAGAATACTTCCTTAAGGTTACAGTTATGAAGAAAAATTACATTATTTTCTATGTTAATTTTAAATATTTATTTTACTTTGTAATTAATTTACTTTTAGTGTGCACCTTTGAGAAATTACTACCCTCAATCTTGCCTTAAAGATAAGGACATATTTTGAACTTGTTCTGAACAAAGTTGTGTTGTACAGTAAAAAATGGTTTCTGTGTAACCTGGTTACTCTTCCGTTTCATTTGTCTAACAGAAGTGATGATTTTGTCAATATTCTTTAGAAGTTTACTTCCTCACTTAGTCTAACTTGTCAGTTTATTTATGCTACACCTTCAGCCTCTGGCAAAGACATGACCAAGTTAAAGTTTTTTCTTATTCACTGTCAACAGAACTTGCAGCCTTTCTGTGAAGCTCTAAATGCCAGTCTCTCCAGTACCCTGCTGCAACACTCTGGTAGAAAAACAGATAACTAGGAACAGGATTAGACTGCAGTGAATAGAGGTGTAACTAATAGCAGAATTACTTTGGCAATTTAGTAGTTATCCACAGAACAGAACTTGAGTGCTGAATTCCTCTAGTTGCAGTAGGCTAATATATATTAGAGATATTTGCTTTTGGGGACAAAGGTGATTGTAGTATGGAGCTGAGTAATACTTGATCTTAATGATTGCCTTTTTAAATTTTCAGGACAATGCATTTTTTAGGGAATATTAGTGTCCATTGCAATGTTAGATACAAGGACCTATAGACGTGTAGTTATACTGTACAAATCCTAAACAGAAGTGCTTGAAAATTAATTTAAATTCAACTTGAGTCTTTGCTCTTTATTCTTAAGTTTATGGATGCAATGAAATATGAGGACACTAAACAGACACTAGCAGTAATAAAAAGGGCTCAGAGATTGCTGATGTGCGTGCAACCACACATATTTAACTTTAAATTGAGTAGCTGATTAAACTGTCAAATGATTGCAATGTGATAATATTTCAAAGCAGTGCTAGTTTGGATCTTAGATTGAGTTTACTCCTATAATGAGCTATATTTGGCTTGATCTCCCAGCAAACCACTAAGGATGAGGGCGTAAGGATAAGCAGAGTGTGAGAAGATCCCTGTGTGGACCTCACTGTGGAAATGGTCCTTCAGACATCTGAGATGTGGTAGCACAAAGTCATCACGCATTCCAGTGAGTTGTCTGGAGAGAAGCTGCTGTGCTGATGTGCCAGAATCGTCTTTGACAGTCACTGTACACTTGAGTGTTTCATTTGCTTTTACTTTACCATCTTTAAGCTCTCAAAATACTAAAAATACCCACTGTCTCCTGCAGGGGTTTCTCCCGGAGGGCATGTTTGACCGCATCCTCACGGGGCCAGTGGTGCGGGAGGAGGTGAGTCGGAGAGGGAGGCGCCCCAAGAGCGAGATTGCCAAGGCAACCGCAGCTGCCGCCGCGGCCTCGGCCACCAGCGTGTCCGTGAACCCGCTGCTGGCCAACGGATTGATCCCGGGCGTGGATCTGCCCGGGCTCCAGGCCTTACAGCAGAACCTGCAGAACCTGCAGTCGCTGCAAGTGACAGCGGGATTGATGGGAATGCCAGCTGGCCTAGCTGCTGGAGGAGAAGCCAAGAACATGGCTGCCATGTTCCCCATGCTCCTGTCAGGGATGGCTGGATTACCAAACCTGCTGGGCATGGGAGGACTTCTGACAAAGTCTACAGAATCCATTTCGGAGGAGAAAAAGGGAAACGATTCAAAGGAGGTGGATATAAAGAAAGAAAGGACAGAGGATCAAAATACGGATACTGGTGGTGAAAACTCTGTTTCAAGTTCTCCTTCAACATCCTCTGCTGCTGCAGCTGCCAATCCTCTCTCTCTTAACCCTTTACTTTTGTCCAACATACTTTACCCAGGGATGCTTCTCACTCCAGGCCTTAATCTTCATATCCCAGCTTTGTCTCAGTCTAATATTTTTGATGTACAGAACAGTGAAAGCAATGACACAGGCTCAGCCAAGCCCACAGAAGAAAAGGAGGAAAATTCTAGGGTTAGAGATCAGGAAGACAAAGGGGGAACAGAGCCAAGCTCTCACAACGAAAACAGCACAGATGAGGGTTCAGAGAAAGCAGATGCTTCATCTGGATCTGATAGTACATCGTCTTCATCTGAGGATTCGGATTCTAGTGATGAAGACTGACCCCAGACTCTGCACTTAAATTATAAACTGATTTTGAATTTATTCTTTAATTATTTCATTGTAAATAACCCAGTGTTGAGTGCATCAATGATTTACTGACCGAACATTTCAGTATTTGTTTAGAAGTGCAAACTGCTTTCAGAGACGTTTTGCATGTAATATTTCTTGAAGTTCATAAGTTTCTGAACTTGTATGTACTATCAAATACACAATGGTGTAAAATTACAACAAAAGGCATTATAATTTTGTTGGGGGGTTAATTTTATGAAAATAATGCTCAAGTAAGAGCTGTATATTTAATATATTTGCAGTGAACACAGAATACTTTATGCATATTATTGATTTAATTTGAATATAGTTTTACAGCCTCCTTGACACTTATAATTTACAGATCAAAACTCAGCAATAATTTGGGCAGCTAATGAATGTCATGAAAGCTGTAGAATCTACATCACCATCCATTGCTTTAATTACATGAAAATGCTCTAGTGTTGTGATGCACTGCTGTTTCCAATTCAGGTACAAGTGTGTTTAAAAGAAGATAAATTTTTCCCAATCAGCCAATTAAACTGGCTACCTGTTACCTCAGCTGAGTTAGTTTAGGAAGTTTACATTGGTTTCTATTACTTGTTTTCAGGTTTTGTTTTGTTTTCTAAAGACATCCTGTATAGCATGTTAAAATCTGAGTTATTTGAGATACGACTGTTGAGGTTTTCTTTCCCCCTTACTAAAACTGTTCTCTTGGACAGCAGTAAGGGGCAATTAAAACAAAAACTGTCTTATCTCATGCTACTTGGCACCATGTAGATCTATTTAGTTTACACCTTGCAAAGTTTTGGGCTCCCTCTGCAGAATTAAAAGTCCCAAAATGAGGAGTAGTTTCCCCAAGACTCAGAAGAGGCAAACTGTCGTAAAGTGCCACTGAAAAGACCTTTCAACACTGCATAATTCATGTAAAAATTGTTTGTTTGCTTTGTTTGTGTAGATTTCTATTTGTGTTTTATGTCATAAAACCTCCTGGAGTTCCCAGTTAATAATGGTAAATAAAGTACAGATAGTTTTGAACTCCTTTTGAGTTTAAACTTCTCTGCAGATTTAAATCTGACTAAATATTAAATATTATCCAAAATCATTATTTGGATCTCACTTCCTATATTATGCTGAGTTACCCACTAAAGAAAAAGCACTTTGAATAGTAAGGAAGACAAATTATTCCTAGAAACCACAGTAACAGGGCGTAAGGCATCTGATTAAGTCCAAATCCTTAGAACCCTTTACTATATAAAATCTGTCTAAGATTTGATGTGTGATATGATTCCTCCTTCTTCTTAAGCTGCTATTACTCTGACACGGTCGAGGCCCAGATTCACATTTACAGAACTTCTGAACTGACTGAGACTTCAGTTGACCTTGGTTACATCATTTGTGGTCCAAGAATAGGCAAGTGTTAAGAGAAAATAGATACAGGTACTAGTGAAAGTCATGGAAAAAGCTTTACAAAGGGATAAATTTAAAAAGTAAAAAACAAAAACTGTATATTTTGATATAGTTCTGTTGCTTGCTTGTACAGTAAAACAACTGTGTTGTTTTTTATCAAGAACTTTACCAATGAAATATAAGTTTCTATGTGCAAAATAACTAGCCCCATGATTAGAAGCAGTATTAGATGTAATTACACAAATACCATTTGGATTGTGCTGGTTACGTATTTTCCCAGATAGTATTCTGATTTTTGGCCCTTCATGCAGTGTCTTAGCAATAGTGAAAATCAAAAACTGCCAAGAGAAGGGGGTAGCAATTCTTCAGCATTAAAAAAAAAAAAAGTATTTCATATTTAATATTTTGCCCTTTGTAATATAGCACTTTTATTTAACTAGGATGCATCTATGAAATAGCCAAAGTTTTACAAGCAGTTATTAACTTCATTTGCTGATGGAGTACGTCAACAATGCCATCACTTCCCACCCTTCTCCCACAAAACAAGTCCTAAATCTTGTGGCTAAAACCTAATTTATATCAGATTTATGAAATAAAGTATTTTCCTATTATGGTCAAGTGAGTTTGGTTACCATTCTAGTGATTCTTTCTATGTAATAAGGCAATTACAGTTTCAAGTAATGAAGGCTGGTGTAGACTTGAACATAATATATTTGGTTTATTTTTCATCAGTTTGAACCAGAAGGGGAAAAAATGTCCCACTATCAGCTAAACTATATGCAAATACGGTTGTATAAAGTTAAGGGTTATAAGGAAACCTCAGTAGAATTACACTAATACTGAAGTTAAAATTAAAAGGATATCCAAGGTGATGATAAAGTGTGTGTTGGTAGTTACTAAAAAAAAAACCTTAGCTGTTATTGCCTTGTATTTCTATCCCTTGTTTCAGGCTTCATGATCCAAGTCTTAGTCCAGGTTTTTTTTGGACATTTGCAATATTTGCCAGTTGTGTTCTGTGTAGTCTGAATTTGCTTTCTGTAGTTGAACGAGCGTCTTAAAAAGTCATTTGTAATTTATTGAATTACTTTCTATGATGTTCTATAGAGCAAATGGAAGTTTAATTATTTTTTATTAAACATATTCTTTGACTACCCGTGATGTCGGCCTCAATATGTGAAAGTAATGCTGTGTAAGGATTAAACATGCATCTTCCAGCAGCAAGTTAAGTTTCAGTGCTAAGCTTTAAAACTGAAATTCTTCTTAAGGTCTTTAAAAAAATCACAAACAAGCCAAGGATGTAACATGCACCACCCCCTGCTCAGGACCATGTTCTACTCTTGTATAATTTTACAGGGAATCAATTTCCTCTCATTCTCTTGTCTTGCAAACAAAACAAGCTGTTGTTCCCAGCATTTCATGGTTCAGAAGGAATATATGGTCCAGGTTCTGATCCAAAAGTTGCCTGAATTTTGAATAATGATGCATCTAATGTTGCAGGGTAAGCACCTGAGCAGTGAAGTACCTTCTGAACCTTTCTTTCTAAAACTTTACATTACTTCCCACGTGTTTATTAAATCTTTTCATTATGTACAGTGCTTATAATTGCTGTTTTTCATATATTTCACACAGGGCCACAGACTGTTCTGAACCTGAGTTGTCTCCTGATTGTCCGGTGCCACCTTGTTTCAACCTGCCATTGCTTTTGAATGATTCAGTGATATCCTCCTTATTTATTTCAGTCTGAATTTGTCTTCATATCGTGATCATCCTTTCTGAGCTTCTGCTTCCCCAGCTCTGCACACAGGTGATAAAAACGCACATGCACGTGAGCCCTGTTCTCAAGTTCTCCTGTTTCTTTTTTTCCCTGGAAGTCCTGCAGAATCCCTAGTAGTACTTTTTAAATTTATTTTTAGAGTCTATAAATTGAAATACAAGTAGGATCTATTTTTCAATGAAACTATTTCCAAGGAACAGATGATCCAGGAACTATATTGGTGGTTAATTTCTTTCGCTCCTTTGAATTTTTTTGAAATGGTATCTGGATATGGTGATTAGATGAGACTGTTTAACGAGGTGTGCCACCCAAATTCCTGTCCTATTTGTTATATTTTGTCTCTGAGAAAATTATTTCCTCCATGTTATTTAGTAATATTTTTTTCATTGATTGCTTTGTATGACAGTGCTGATAGGCCATCAGAATGAAGGTTTAGTTCTTACTGCCTGTATTTAAGCTGTAGTGAGATGAGGTGTGTCTGGTGTACAGGGTTAATATAAAGGGATCTGCAGCGTAGTGTTACATGAAATTATTTGTGGTGTGCAAGTTACTATCATTTAGTTGTATAAACGGTTTCTGATCTAGTTCTAGTACACCTGTAATTATCTTCTATGTGAGCAGGCTGTCTCAGTGCCATGTGGGATTTACACTGCTTTAGTTGGCCAACATTTAAAATTTTACATCTGTACGTTGTTGGGATATCGGGCTCATGTTGGTGTCTGCAGAGGAGACTAATTCTACCAGTGTAGCTGTGGGAGTTTACAAAACAACTGCTGCCTTATCTAAATGTCCCTAACGTTACACAAACAGGCAGTATAATTTCTTTGTTATATTTAGAGGAAAGGGAAATAAAGATAAAAGCTTTCCAGGGTTTTTTTATGTTTTTTTTTTCTTTAATGCTGCCTCCTTTCAGGCTCTCTCACACAAGGAGGGAAGAAAAATGCCATGCACAAGATCCCGCATGAAGTTACACTGCAAAATGAGGATTTGTTTTCCCTGCCTCCTGTCTGCTTCAGTTGTGAATGAGACCAACACTGCACAATTCTTCTTAGTGTTCCAGGTAAAGCCTCGTGAATATAAGGGAGGCTGGTTTGGGAAATTCTTGGGATCCTAATGTCAGCCATGGTATCATCTCTCTTTCACTCGTGTTTGCTGGTAGCATGTTCTCAAAGTCTTTTGTGTTCTGAAAGGATCTTTTGTGTTCTGATTTGGGAACTACCTTGTCAGCTCCTCTGCTTCACACTGTTTCTGATCTGTGTGCAGCTTCTCAAATCAGGTGGCAATATTACATTCATAAGCAAAATTTCTGAAACTCCACAACAGTAAAAAAATGTACATTATTGTAGGATAGAGAAGCAGCTATCAGGGATCCAGGCTGAGAGGGTGTTTGTGGCTGTAACTTGCAATATTGGTAGATAAAATATGGAGTCCAGTGGTGGAAATTATTCAAGTAATTAACAAGCCAAATGAGGACAAGATCAAAACAGACAAAGCCAATAAATCTCTTTTAATAAAGCACAGCCTGTTTTATTGATCACAAACCTTTGTTTTTCCCACCTCTGCTTGGTGGGAACTTTACCAGTGGCAGCTCCTGCTGTATCTTCATAAGGTGTTGCTGTTTATACTTTAAAAACTGAAATTAATTGATTCACTCCCAGTTACTGGGGTAGCCATTTAAAAGCTTTGACTCAAACAAAAGTGCTTCAATAAAAAGCGAATCTTTGTTATGTTGTGGCCTTGTTTTGACATGGCTTTTTCTCCGTGATGCTCTGAAGCTGTGTCTGAAGAACCGAAGACTGGTTGTGTGAATGCAGAACAGAACCTGGATTCATCGTCTTGGGTTTTATCTAATGGTCTCTTACCACAGTTCTCCGATCACGGGGTTTGTTTCTCTCAGGGAGATCTCAAACCCTTGTGCAGCGTCGGTGACCCGGGTGTGCAGTACAGCCTGCACTGAGCAGTGTGTGCGGTGAAACCCTCACTGACGCAGTGTGGCAGTGACACCTCGCCCCGCCCGTGTGCGGTGACACTCCTCACTAACACGGTGTGCGGTGACAGCCCGCACTAACGCGGTGTGTGGGTGACCCCCCTCCCTGACTCGCTGTGTGCGGTGATAGCCCGCACTAACGCGGTGTGTGGGTGACCCCCCTCCCTGACTCGCTGTGTGCGGTGACAGCCCGCACTAACGCGGTGTGTGGGTGACCCCCCTCCCTGACTCGCTGTGTGCTCTCCCCTCAGCCCGCTCTGTCTCCCGGCCCCCCCCGCCCCGCGCGCGGTGCATGGTAGGAGCGCGCGCCGTGCGCCTGCGCGCAGGCGGGGCGGGGCGGTGGCTCGCCCCTCCCCTCCCCCGCCTCCGGCCAATTAGCGGGCGCGGCGCGCGGCGGGGGCGGGACCCGAGCGGCGGTGTTTGGATGCGAAGGCGCGGGCCGTTGGCGCAGGCGCGGTGCGCGCGCGCGGCGCTGCCCCCCAGCGGCGGGGCGCGGCATGGCGGGCGAGGACGCGGCCGGGCCCGAGCCGGGTCCCGCGGGGGGCGCGGCCCCCGCCCCGTCCCCGCCGGGCGAGGACGGCGACACCCGACAGCGCTACGAGGAGCTCTGCAGGAGCCTCAACATGGACGAGCGCGCCCGCGCAGAGGCCTGGCTCAGCTACCAGAGCATGAGGCGCAACTACACCCTGGAGGTGCCGGAGGGGCGGCGGGCGGGGGTCGCGGCCGGCCCGGGGAGGTCCCGGCGGGAGGTTGAGGCGGGAGGGAAGGGGCGGCCCCGAGGGCGCGGCGGCCTCTCCTTTGCATCGCCCGGGAAAAAACATCGCAGTTCCGAGCCACAGCGGGGGAAAGGTGTTAAAAATAGACGTGCCCCCGTCGCTGCGGCCCTTCTGCCGCCGGCACAGCGGCCTCGGCCAGCGCGGAGCCCGCGGAGGTGCCCAGCGCAGGTGCGATAACATTTATTAGTTATTTATTAGGGGCCGGCTTGGCCGCGGCACAGCCGGGGCCGGGGGCCAAAGGGTGAAGGGTTGTGTCACGTCGCTCTCGCAAACAGGAACACGCGGGGACGCGCCCGGAGCTCGGAGGCGCCTTTATCGGGGGCGTTGAGCAGCGGGGGTGGCGCTGGTGATAAACCGCGTCTGTCCGAGCTCCCTGCGCTGCCCTGCCGGGACCAGGAGCGCTCACAGGGCAGCCCCAAACCCGGGCAGGTGCTCGGCCCTGCGGAGGGAGGAGGATCCTGCTCTGCCCTGACAGCGCCTCTGTCACACGCACACTGCTCGTGGCCATCGCTGCCGGGCCGGGATGCTCGGAGGGGATACTGATACTGCCCCTTCCCCGGAGGTGTGCGCTCACCCGGCCCCGCGGTACCACATGGCCCAAAAACCACAGCATCGAATTCAAGTTTGGTTTTATCCATCCTTTAACCATTTAAATGGTTTTACTTGATCGAAGAGGGGGAATAAAATTTCAGGTGTTCGTTAGAATTCATTTCTGTCTTTAGGTACCAGACTGAGTAATTGTTCTGCTGTGCAGTACAGAGCAAAATGGAAACTTATGTTTTTCTTTTCCCACTGTGTGTTCAGGGCAGAGGAATGTTCTGGCAGCAAGGAAATGCAGCCGGTTTTTTTTACATTAAAAATCAGGGAAGTATAAAATGCTACAGGAGAAGAACAACACTAAAAATACATTGCTACGCTTTGGGTCAAGGATGAAATTAATGATGGTAACTAGTAATTTTAATTTGGATGCAGTTTGGTATTAAGTATCTGTTTAGCACCTGTTTTCTTGTGGTTAAAAACACAAAGCACAACAGAACTTTGAAACAGCAAATCAACTTTGTCACTGGTTGAACTTCATCTGTTTAGGACACGGTTCTTTCCCCTGGAGTTGGGTTGGCTGAAAAGTATGTTTTCCTTTTCAGTGAAGTCTTTTAAATGCCTGATGTTTTGATTCACAGGGAAACGACATGCATTGGCTGGCCTGTGCCTTGTATGTGGCTTGCAGGAAAGCAATTCCAACTGTGAGCAGAGGGACAGCTGAGGGAAATTATGTGTCTTTAACCAGAATCTTGCGCTGTTCAGAGCAAAGGTAACTTTTCTTTTTGGTGATTTTTAGACACTTACAAAATCTCAAAGACTGCTTATCAGCTTGTGAAATTTAGAACTAGAGAGCAAAAGCTAAATGTATTTCTTGTTTCCTGCTTTAAAGGTAGAATTTATATCTCTAGCACGTTTGTATCAGAGCTCATTGCCACAGGGATAGGGCAGTTCCATTTGCTTAGTACTATGCTCTAAAAACACTGATTTTCAAAATAATAGGTTGACTTCCTTCTCTCAAAGGAGAAAGAAGCCAGGCACTGAAGAACAGTCAATTTTTGGAGTGTGCTAAGTGTGAACTTCTCACATCAGAAACCATTTTTAATTGGCTGTGAAAATATTCACACAATCTATCTAATTTTTTTGTGTAAGAAAACTTCATTTTTCACGTGTTCTTGCTTTATGAAACTAAAGCGATGTCAGAATCTGATAAACAAATCTGTGTCAAATGTGTATGTCCACAAAGCAATGAAGAGAAGCTTCCTGAAACAATTGACTTTATTTATTAGCAATCTATTTTCTAAAAATTCAGTAGATAAGCCCAAAAAGAAAAAAAAAAAGGTAATGTTAGTATGCACTTTTTCTCCCATTTCCTCTACTGTTGGAGCATTGCTGTTGGTTCAAACACTGCAAAAGTGTTCCTCTATAAATTTTTGTTTTCCAAATCAGAAATTCAGGGAATTGAATGTAGGTAAATTTGTTCTGTGATCTAGGCTATCAAATACTAGTAACGCTGAAAGTGTAGATAAAGAAGCAAAAAATGAATGAAAGTCAAATTTACCAAGTGTAATTTGCTAAAACTTAGGGGGTTTTCATACTTTGTAGAATATTTTTAGCATCGTAGGACTCAGCGTTTGTTTTATTTAAGTTAATAAATAATTTAGGAAAATGAAGGAAATCTGATTTTAGCTTAATCTGACTGTTGGGGCTGATTTTGTCTTTATGAGGAAACACCAGAGCTGCTGAGAGTACCTTGTTAACACAGTTATCAACTGAGGATCTAAAAATATTTTGTGAGCTGTCTGCGCTCATCCATGTTCATGGATGAAGGACTGGCTCTGAGTTGCTTGTCGTGTTTGCAGTACCGTCATTTTATCAGTAGTTTGGGAAGTAAAAATTGCACTTTTGCTGAAAATGCATAGTTTATTTCTGCAAGAAAAACAGCTTTTCACATCTAACCCATTGGGTATTTCCAGCTTGATCGAGTTTTTTAACAAGATGAAGAAGTGGGAAGACATGGCAAATCTACCGTCCCAGTTCAGAGAACGAACTGAGAGATTAGAGAGAAACTTTACAGTTTCTGCAGTCATTTTTAAGAAGTATGAGCCCATTTTTCAGGATATTTTCAGGTATCCTCAAGAAGATCAACCTCGCCAACAGAGAGGAAGGAAACAGAGGTACATTTCTGTTATTCCCAGCCTGATTTTAGAGCATTACTATAGGGAAAATATAATGAAGTTGCTTGGTTGTTTTAGTTGTATTTTGGCTGTATTTTCACAGGAGTTGTTTATACTGTTAGAGTTGGTCTGTCCTTGCTTGCAGTAATTTTTTAATCTCTTTTTCAGTTTCAGATCTGACAGGGTGAAGGAAATCCCAAAGCTGCCAAGTTTTTATGATTTGGGGAGTGGAGGAAAGGGGAGACAATCAAATCAGTGTGTAGTGAAGGGAAATGCTCATATTTCTAAGATGGGAAGGGCTGGAAAAATATGATCCTTGTATGATCTGCAAAGCTTTAATAGCTCATAGCACAACTCAGCCTGTTTCACTGTCCAGTAACTCCCGTGGTTTTCTTCCTAGGTGCAAATCTGGTGGATATTTTATTTTATAGTGGAAACTTTATTTCTTTGTTACTGTTCACAGTAAGAGTGCTGTGAAAATGAACCATTACATGCAGGATTCCACTTGTGTCTGCACTAAACCAGTGGGCAGCTTTCATTATTATTTCAGTCAGGGTTTTGTGGGAGGGTATGAGGTTTTGGCCACGCTGTAGTAAAGCTTAATTTTCCTTTGGAATTATTGACTGGTTTATGATGTTTTATCAGTTTTGATTCATTGAACTTATTGAGTATCTTTGCTATATTTTCCTCCAAAAGACGCCAACCGTGTACTGTGACTGAAGTTTTCCAGTTTTGTTGGGTGCTGTTTGTTCATGCAAAAGGTAAGAGATCTGAAAGGGATTAAATACAGCAAACATGGTGTTGTTAGTCCTTACTTTGTATCAGTCCTTAAAACACCGAAAAGGTGGAGGCATTTCTGAATTCAGAAATGCTTTTGGAGAAGGGGCCTTCTCCCAACAGCCTAAAAGAATGTGTTCTGTCCCAAGTTCCCCAGCTATGTGTTTTACCACACTTCCAAGGTGAGAGTTAGTACTGTACTTTATTTCCAGTCATTTGGGACTTCACTTCTTTAGCACAGTTAGACAGCTGAGAGAGTAAGTAGGTCAGTCTGAAAAATCACAGGTTTTTCTTTTCCCTTCTTCTACGTGAAGATTGGACAGTTGACAAGGTGCAAAGGGACTTTATGGGTCTTCCTATTGCTAAATTGTTGGTTAATATGTTTGATTAGCTACATCATCGATTGACTACATCTTAATTAGCAAGCAGTTTCAGACATGCTAATGAAGTTTGTGGAGAATACCACGCTGGTAACCCATCCAATTCAATTTCACAAAAAAAAGAAAAATTTGCTGTAAATGTAAACTCTAAAATTAGTAAATGATTATTAAAGTGTGGCAGCACAGAAATGGAAACTAAATGTTGACCATTTAAGGCATTAAGTATTCAGGGTTTTGTCCTCTGTGTTTTGAGGGGTGGCAGTAAATCCCTATCACAGCAACCAGACATCAGTGGCAGGTTCAGGCTTGTCCAATCCTGCAGACCATTGGGTTCAGCTTCACAAATGCAGAAAGTACAGGTTTGTCTGTACCTGCAGCACACACTGCACAGTAGAGGAGCCACTTGGTTTAGTGGTGCTGCAGTTCCTGCCTACTATTTGTAAGAATTTGTCTTTAAACTTTATTTCTTTCTTTAAAATCGATGAGAAAAAAAATCTCTGCTGCATCGAGGTAACTGTTTATTATTATTATTATTTGGTACAAGGTTGTGAAAGGGAGCAGTGAGCCATTGTTTGAAATGTCATTGGCAAATCATTGCTATGGAACTGCTGGTCCTGTGAAATTAGATTTATTTTTGACTGTGCTGACAGGAATGATTGCCATGGTTGTGAAACTGAGCCGATGTTATGAGATTTACTTTGAGAATTTTACTGATTTTAAGTTTTGCTAATAGTATTTAGAATTTTCATTGCTTTGTTGTGAACCATTTAATGATTTGGAAATAACTGATAAATGAATACAGTTAATTAGTGTTTTATGTAGGGTTCATTATTTTAAATAGTTTAAATCTGCATTGAAATTATTTTCCTTCTGACAAACGTGGAATCAGAAAATCTAATACAGATTTGAACAAACTGGTATTTTACTGGTAGAAAAATAACAGCAGAGTTTAGAAAAATTTTCTAATTATATATCCATTTTGGTGTATTCTAAGTGAGTTTATTACTATATGAAAGATATTTTTCAAGAATCTAAACCTGTGCTTCAGAGTGGGCTCAGTTAACTGGTTTGGTGTTTACCTGAGAAAAAAGGGAGGAAAAGGAGTGGAAGAGTTATTAGTATTAAAAGAGTAATAGAAACTTCCTGTGCATACAGATTAATGAAATTTTGAGTTTTGGTATTAGTTTACAATATAGTTTATTTTACAGAACTATTTTTAGCAATGGCCACTCCTCTAAAGCAATATCATAAACATAAATGAGTTCAGTAAAGAGTAATAAATCTGAATGTAATCTTGAGAAAGGTGATAAAAGAGCAAAGAGGTTTTAAGGACTCTTTTCGACAGGAAGGTGATAAATAGAAAATATTTTGTAAATCAGAGATAGCACATTTTAACTCTTCTCTAAAGCACAAGAGAAATAGTTACATTTATTACTGTTTATAATGAGCATGTCCCCAGCAAAACTTCTGTAAGAAAAGAGATTGTTAAAAAAAGTTCTCTGACTTTGAGTTAAATACAGATTCATTCTGGAGAGTTGGGGGTGGTAAGAGGAGGTGTTTGCTGTTTCCAGGGCATCTGAAAACCTGGATCTAGCCTTGCAAAAGTTAAAAGTTCCTTGCAAGTCTTTACAGCAATGCAAAACTGGGGAAAAGGAGAGCCTCAGTCAGAACCTGTTCTTCCCCCTTACTGGCCTTTAGAGCAAGATTTGCTTCAGGCAGGTGCAACAAGAATCTGTTGAAGGATGTGACACCACCAGGCAGAGGGGCTGCTGCTGCTGGAGTTATGGAAACACATTTTTCTTCCTTGTAGCAGTTTGCATTCTGCAGTTTGTGCTGCTTCAAGTTATTTATGCACTGGTTAATGAGATTACTGTGAATGAGGGAGCCTGCAGTAGCATGTTTATCAACATTTTGGTAAGGTTTGATTTCAAAACAGAACAGTGTATTTGAGTTCCTTCACAATCACTATATTTTATTAAGTGTGAGTCTGTTTTACTGCCTGTGTTGCTATGCAGATATTTGTAGTCATCAGATCTGTTCCCAAGGCTGCATTATTGATCATAATACACATATCAGCAGTTTCTTGGTTAAAAATATTTAAATCCATGCTAATTTTATGTCTTTTGTCTTTCTAATTTTGAAGGAAATTTTCCTATGATCAGTGATGACTTGGTCAATTCCTACCATCTCCTGTTATGTGCTTTGGATCTCGTGTATGGAAATGCTCTCCAGTGTCCTAACCGTAAAGAACTTCTGAATCCTAATTTTAAGGGTATGTTGGAAAAAACTTAATCTATCTGAAGCCTGCAAGAACTTCTAAGGCTACTGAAACGAGTATGAATCTGTGTGGCAGAGAATAAATTGAACTGTGTTGGTTTGAAGCATATGGGAATTAATATTTTCTGTATCTGGCTACACAGTTCCATTTTTATTAATGCAGTAGGTAATAACAGACCAGTGGATTTTGTCAATAATGCAGTAAGTCAAGGATTTGATTTACTATAGAAATACCATTCAAGGAAGTTCCAGAGTAAAAATTCAAGTCAGTGAGGGTTTGCTGTCAGTGAGAGTGCAAAATGACACAGCCATCATTGGACATGGTCAGACTGTCACAGCAGTTGGGAAAGATCCAGTGCTCAAGTGTTAGATTTGCTTCTCTCTCATTTCTGGGTTGCTGCTGTTCTCTTTCTGAAGAGAATGGAAATGTAGGTTGACTTGATAACCACAAATGCAACTAAATGGTGAGAAGTTTCCATTGAATTTCTGATGTAATTCCTTGCAGACTTGCACTTCATTTGCAGTTCTGTACAGTATTGGCATTTACTTTGCAGTGATTTGGATGTGAACTGGGACCATTATCTCAGATATTATAGTTCACAAGTGTTTGATTGTTTTTCTGTTAGAATTGATATGTTTAATTTTCGTCACTCAGTCACTGATTTTTTTTTAATCTCTAACTCAAAATTTGCTTTTGATAACATTATCCAGTTGAGTGAGTGTTACATAATTAATAATTCTTTCAAGGGAACTAATTAGTTTACTGTTTCAATATCACACTACCTAGACTTCGCAGCATAGAATTTAATAAGAAAACAGGATATGGATTTGCAAAATCAAATAATACAGAATTCTTAATTGTAGGCCTACCTGAAGACTTTCATAGTAAGGATTATAAAGTATCATCTGACCCTCCCTGCATCATTGAAAAACTGTGTTCATTACATTATGGATTAGTTTTAGAAGCAAAAGGTATCAAGGAACATTTTTGGAAGCCATATATTCGGAAACTTTTTGACAAAAAGGTAGGTCAATAAATTTGAAATGTAGAAAAATGTCTCCTTACTCATTATTTTTTAAACCTTTTCAAAAAATGAAATGCCCATCCTTTGTTCTTAACTGTCTTACAGCTTTTAAAAGGAAAAGATGAAAATCTGACTGGATTTCTAGATCCTGGAAACTTTGGGGATAGTGTGTAAGTCACTGTATTTGTGGTTTTCTTTGCATTAGTATCTCTCTGTGGTACAATTGCAGTTGTTACCTGTATCTTAGCACTGATCCCAGCCAGCTGCCTTGTGTTTACTGATGATCCTGCACTGCACTGCCTTTCAGTCCCTTTGAGGTGCTGTGGTCTGAGGCCTGTTTGAAACAGGAATGATGCTTCAGGATGGTGTTACCTGATGTCTGCTTTGATTCTTATGTTTCTATGTTTCCTTGTTTTTTTTTTTCTTTTTTGTGTTTAACTCAAAGAATTATTATGAAAAAGGTGTGGGAGCATATGGGATGAGTGGGAAGTATGAGGGGAAAAAATTGGGTTTGATGGTGGTTTTTTTCTTTATAAACCTCGAGATGCTTATGGGTAGGACTTACTTTTGCTGAAATGGTATAAAAATGGTATAGTGTAGTTTATGATGTGATGCTGTGTAAATTTTGAGGAGTTTCCAGCCAAATATGAGTTCTCAGTATTTTATTATGTTCTTCCTGCAGCTACATAAATGGAAAGGCGTCAGATATGGAGGGAAAATAATGTCCTTGCCATGGTCATGTTTAAGATACTGTAGATTTTAAAGGTGCTCCAATGCCTAAGTCAGGGTCAGAAGTTTGAAGTAGACTGCCCACAGGCCAGAACTGTGTTCATTCTGTGAGCAGCTGAAGAAAATAGTCTAAATAAAGAGGGTTTTTTCTCCATCTTTCCCTTTGTGCTGCAGCAAAGCCATCAACAAGGCCTACGAGGAGTATGTGTTGTCAGTGGGAAACCTTGACGAGCGAATATTTCTTGGTGAGGATGCAGATGAAGAAATTGGAACCCTCACAAGGTGCTTAAACACAACTTCAGGAATGGAAACAGCTGAAAGAGTACAAGTGAAGCATAATTTGCAGCAGCATTTTGACAGGGTGAGTATAGCATGGTCCATGTTGCTGTTTTTATAAGGAGAATAAGCTGAGTAAGTCTATGTCTGATGAAGAAAAGCAGCTACTAAAAATTACCATCTTTACTGTTCAAGGGGACCTGGGAGTGTACACAACATAGCTGAGTTCAGTTTTTGTAATTGATTACATTGCTTACTTTGGGATTTTTTAGACATAATTTCTTCATGCATCTGGGTTTTCTTTGATTAAATCCAGTACAGAGGATATTTAGGTAGATTTTTAGGTGAAGATACAGAACAGGCAGGTCTCTGTGGTTGTTTGGTAGATGCTGAACTGTTGGGGCTCTCTGGATGTGTCTGTCCAACTTCCCCTTCCTTCATATCTCTGTCCCATATGCAGAGTATTTTGTTTAACATAGGCAAAGCTCTGTGCATTCTTTTTCTTTCCTTTTAACAGATGGGCTTCAGGTGTTGATATTACATCTGTTTCCAGTTCCAGTTAAATTACTAGAGAATGGTTTTCACCTTGTTGTCTAAAATCATGATGCATATATGTCTTTATACATGACTAATAAAATAGCACAGAATCCTTTGAGAGGATAAAGAACCCTACATGTTTCAAACCAATAAAGTGAAGACCTACAAAATTATCAGGCCTGTTGTGTGACCAGAGCAGCTTTTGGAAAACAGGCACTGGCTTTGAATGCAACCATGTTGTTCATGATTACAGAATATCAAAATGTTCCTGAAGATGGAAAAGATGTCTTGTAGGATGAAGGAGACAAGACAGGCAAATAAAGAAGGATAAAAGCTGTATTAGCACAACTAGATTAGAGAGTGCAAAAGGGTAAAACAGTCCAGATCACTGAAGTAAGTGAGCTTTTTCCAGAGTGAGAGTTGGTTGATGGCTTTCATCATTTCAGAGAGAAACAATCAAAATAACGTTATCTGCAAAATCAGTGCAAAATAGTAAATTCTTCACTTCTGATCAGTTCTAAAGAAAGAATTAACCACTAAGTTCTGTTGGCATAGTTTGGGGTGCATAGCCCTAGTAGGTTTCTGTAGTGGTGAAAGGGTGTGGCCTGTGTAACAGCAGGTGCAGCTGCAGTGCTTGTGCCACTGCCTGCTATGGGGAGCCCAAAGCAGGGCTGGGGGTACCAGCTGGGGGAACCAGACAGGAATAAAGCACACTTAGGAGAGTGGGAGGAAAATGGGAGGAGTATTAGGAGCTAGACTTCATGGTAAAGAATGTAATGTATTTGTTAAAATAAGTAATTGCGTGGTTAGGTAATTAAAAGATGCATTGATTTTGCTGTATGCTAATTGGAGGAACATCCTTGATGTTAACTTATTTTGATGTGATGGCTTGATCTGATGCAAATGAATTAAAATGCTAATCAGAAGGACTTCTTATATTAAAAGTAAAACCTGCTGAAAGGAAACCCTGGCTTAGTACTCTTTTCCTATGAGCTGCAGCTCCCTTTGGTACTCAAGGGATGGGAGGACTGCCTGATTTTTTGGAGTTTTTTAGATTGGCCTAATTGTTTCACACTTCACTTCCAGCATCAGCATTTCATATAGGTCACATCCCTGTTAATAAAGAACTGTTGGATACAAACATCCAAGTGACACAGACAAGTCTTCCCTTGCTGGCTCTTACCTGAGGCCTCATCGAGTTTGGGCCGTTTGATTCTGAGCCATTTTTTTCCATAACACAGAGTAAGAGTTCTGCAGATTGACCTTTCTAGGTTAGGAACTTTATCAAAGTTTTTTAATAATGTACATATGTATATGTGCTTATTTTTTTTATTTTTAGTCCAAATCACTTAGGATTACAACCCCACTCACTGGCCGCAAGTATGTTAAAGAGAGCAACCCATATGTGACACCTGTTTCCATGGCAACATACAGTTTGAGCCGCCTTCACACGATGCTGGCAGGACTGAAAAATGCCCCCAGTGAAAATCTGGAGCAAATACTCAAGTAAGTTTGATATTTAACCAACCAAATAATTCTATTAAATAACAAACATTCATGCTTAAACATTGTAATTTGAAATGTGAGCCACACTTGAAAGGTTCTGGAGTAAAGTGGAATCCAGAGAAACATTTCAAAAGACACATTATTCAGACACATCTGTCCTTAGAGATTGATGGCTATAAGAACATACACCATTTGAAACCTAACAGCTCTGAGGTTCTTGAAATTCAAACTGCCAGTGTAAAATTTTCAAGACTTTTCTTCCTACTTAACAAATTGCAACATCTGGCAAATCACTCCAAAACCATAGGAGATGGAAAACTAACCTTACTCTACATGTAGATAAACTGTTGCTTCAGGAACAATATATTTTAAAACATTTTTATGTCATGTAGAAAATGCTGTTTGAATGTCTGTCCCTGATCGTGGAAAGATGGGCATATTTTTACTACAGTGTCTGCAACACTGAGAATATGCTGTGGATGTTTTACAGTATCTATACAGTAATATGGGTGTGTTTGTATTGCTTTGCAATGTATTTATATTTTCATGCTTTCATCATGTTATAAAAATAGGAGGGTTTTTTGGTCTTAGTAGGAATAGTATATTGAAAATGTTTACTTTTTATGTTTAGGTCATGTTCCAGAGATCCTTCTCAATCTATTGCAAACAGAATAAAAGAAATGCATGAAGTGTACTGCCAGAGCACACAGTCTGAAGGAGAATTCAGTAATTTTTCCAAAGGTGGGAAACATTTTGCTTAACTAGATAAGAATTAAAATGCCTGTAAACATATTCATCTCTTATAATTAACAATTTTACCAGCAGGTTATGCTTTAGCACAAGTTTCTTTTCTACTTCTCTTGCCTTTTCCTGTGTTCTTTGGACGTAGCAAATTTCAATACTGCATAAAATTTTTTAATCAGCCTTAGCTTAAATCACTGCAATTTGATCATACTCCCAGAACTACAGAAGTGAAATGAAAAGCACTGTGAAGTGTTCCACTTTTTCTCTCAAATATAAGAATAGTAGTGATGGCATGGATTTATGGGATAGTAAAGGAAGGTCTGAGTAACTGTAGTCTTTAAAAACCCCACAGCAGTTTTGGTTACATACAAGAATGGATTAGTACAGATATTAAAATCCTGCCAGTATAAATACAAAAATTTTTTTGCAAAATTGTCTTGATATCTGAAGTGCTTGAAGATGGATTGAAACTAAGGAAGATGCTCCTGACCTTATTTCTTAACGAGACCTTACTCTGTTCTTATCAGTTTAGTTGCTTCAGTGTTTTCTGTTGCACAGTGCAAGTTGGATCCATTCAGGTATAATTTTCAATGTATTTTCTGAACTTAAAACATGTATATTATAGCAATGTTAAGGATTGTCATCAAAATCCGGGTTCAGTAGAAAGATATTCTGCTCTGCTTTCACAAGTCTGTGCAGTGCAGGAAGAGGATTCATAAGTTAAGTTTAAATTACCTGATTTAGTCCTGAAAGTATTGTAGCCACAGCAGCATAGGCATCCACACTAGCTCCTAAACTGTTGTGTCTCTGTATCTGAAGATGAAAAATGTAATACTTTTTTATTGCATTTCACAATATTGCTTCTCTTTAAACTTCCTGCAGATGTTGCCAGTAAACATTTCTGTCGTGCTGAGATGCTCTACTACAAGGTCTTGGAGTCGGTCATTGAGGAGGAGAGGAGGACTCGACTGGGAGACAGTGACTTATCTGTAAGGAAAACTAATTGAATGGTACCTCATTTTTAAAGTTGGACCTACAAAAAAGGAACACAGTTGTAGAGCAGAATAGTCAGCCATTTAAAAGGAGGGTAAATCTCTGAGAAGTAGCCTGTAAGTACATCTGAATGGAAGAAAAAGGGTACAAGAAATTATTTGTGTTTGCAAACACTAAGATACATAAAATTTTTAATGAGTAGAGATGGCTCATTTTGGATTCTGTTGTCTCTCTTACAAAATAACATCACTTTTTACAAGCTTGGTAATCTTGATGTTGAGGCAGAATAAAAAGTGTTTTATTGTTCTATAGTTACCCTGTAAATTAAGCTTTAAAATTTGCAACTCTTGCAGGCAATACTGGAGCAAGACGTGTTTCACAGGTCTCTGCTGGCCTGTTGCCTTGAGATCATCACCTTTACATATAACCCACCTGGAAACTTCCCGTTCATCACCGAAATATTTGACATTCCAGTTTATCATTTTTATAAGGTAACGTGTTTGAGAGCTAGAAATGCTTATCAAGTCATGAGTGCTCATTGACCTCTATGACAGCATAGGACTGAGTCATAGTAATTCAGTCTAAATATTTCTAATAGCCTCTTCTTTCTTGAAAATCAGGAATTGGAATTAGATCTTTGTTTAATAAGAAATTTATGAAAGAAGTACGTTATGTTGATCATAATTATCCACCTTACAGGTAATAGAGGTTTTCATTAGAGCAGAGGATGGCCTTTGTCGAGAAGTAGTAAAACACCTGAATCATATTGAAGAACAGATCCTTGAAAGTATGGCATGGAAACGGGAATCCATATTGTGGGACAGAATCAGAGACAATGAAAACAAAGTTCCTAGCTGTGAAGAGGTGAGCACATCTTTGTGGGTTTTAGATAGCTTTTGTAATCAGACAGGAGGCCTTGCGTGTCCCAATATCAGTTTAATTCTACCAGCCCATCAGTGCAGAGGAAGCAGTAAATGCAGTGTGGTGTGTTCGTGGTTGTCTCTGTAGAGACATCTGAAATGGAGACAGACAACAGAGATGATTCTCATCCAATATTTTGTTGGTGTAGCAGAACAGCGAACAAAATGGACAAGTAGGGAAGGTTCAGACCAGTCACACTTGAAAAGATTACTAGGCAAGAAACATGGTAAAAAGTACACCCAGAAGAAGTCCCAGAAAGACTGTTACAGTGCTGGATCTTGCAGAGCAGTACAATCACTAGGCAGTTTTAGTTGGGCTTAGGGCAAGTTTTTCACTGTTCTTGATTTTCTCCATGGAGTTTCGATGTTCAAAATTTGTAGTGCAGTAGCTGTTAAAAGCTGTTAAAAATTTGTTATGTATTTGTATTTGTTTCTATGTGATACAAACACTGTAATCAAAGTATGAATATTTTAGGTAATGCCACCTCAGTACTTTGAGAAATCTGCTGGGAACAGTGTTGTGGGTTCCCCGTTGACACCAAGACGAATAAATGAGGTTCGTGCTGAAAGTGGAGGACTAGGAAGAGGTGAGATTTTTTTAAAAGCATAACGTGCTGTATTTACTGAGACTTAAGTTACATAAGTAAGCTTCTTAAATGTCAAATGTTTTCAGAAAGTGATGTATGTGAACAGTGTATGTGTATGTATACATATGTATGTGTTAAATAATACACACACCCCTTATGTTCTAATTGGTTTGCTTCTATCAGGATAGAAGCTTCATTATATATTTAGTTATGTGACATCTCAAACTTTTTTCACTAGAATAAATAAAACATAATAAATTAACCTAGAAAAAAAGCCAGCATTATTGAAGAGTAAGTCATCTCTAAAAGCAATCTGTATTTTTTAAAAATGTTTCCTGAAGAGCTTTGCATGACATATTTTAGTTTGCATTAGATTTCTGTCATGTATCTGTATAAGGGATTATAAACCAAGAGTGAAATATATGTGTGTGTGTTTTTAATCCACAGGCCTTTCCTCACCTCCAGCCACCCTGTATGACAGATACAGTTCTCCTACAGCCAATCCTACGAGGCGACGCCTGTTCGCTGATAATGAGAACCCCTCTGACAGTGGGACCCCAGTGAGAGTTTCCCAACAGCCCGTGGTGAACACGGTGCCAGTGCAGAACATGAATCCCGAAGCCATGTCGGTGACTCCGGTGCCTGGCCAGACCCTGGTCACCGTGGCAACTGCCACCGTGACAGCCAACAACGGGCAGACCGTCACCATCCCAGTACAAGGTCAGGGAAGAGCTGCTGTAGAATTACTCAGGCTTGTTCCCATCAGAGTATTAGTACACAGCCAAGGGGAGATGAGGGAACAGTTGTCCAGGGTAGAAAAAAGTATGTTTAAGGATGTTTAGGAAACGTTGTTTGAATAGATGATCAGTATTTAAAGACAGCACAAGGGTGTTCTGACTGCCAGTATCTGTTTTATAAAACAGTTATTTCAGTAACTCCTGGCACAGAATGAAATTTGCATTAGTATGAAAACCTCAGTTCAACTTCATTATCTTCTTGTCTCATGATTAAAAGTCCAAAGTATTTTGATTAAGCAATTTCATATATAATATACTAAGTGTATAGTTATAAGCAGCTAATAAAAGAATTACCGAAGAATTTCTAAAAACTCAAACAAAACAAAAACACACACACCTGCCCCCTCCACACAACTTGCTCTTATTTCAGACTCTTTTTTTCTTAAATTACAGGTATTGCCAATGAAAATGGAGGCATAACTTTCTTCCCAGTCCAAGTAAATGTAGGTGCCCAGCCCCAAGCTGTCTCTGGCCCCATTCAGCCTCTGAGTGCCCAGGCTCTCGCTGGTACCCTGAACACCCAGATGACTGGGGCAGCACTGCAGTTGCCAGGCCAGTTGACTGTTCAGCAGATCTCCCCTGGAGAGCAGAGACAGACCCAGCAGTTCACTGCCACATCCCTCAGGCCTCGGAAGACGGGCTCACTGTCACTCTTCTTCAGAAAGGTACTCATTTGTCCTTTGCTTAGTTTGTATTTTGGTAAATCTTCAGTGATTTTAACAATATATACTTACTAGTTGTATTAATAAGAGTGTATTAAATTTAAAAGTTAATATATACCTTTAATTATTCATACACATACCTGAAGGGTAGTTTTCTCATGGAGGACACTTCTCACCACAGCTGTCACATCAGGAGTTGTGAAGTAGATTCTGTGTTTGGCCAGCAGGTTTTTAAAGGTGTCCCTTTTCTTGAAGGCTCTTCCAAGGGAAGATATTCACCTTTGAGACTTCCTGGTTTATTCAGGTTTCTGTAGGCAATGCAGGGCCCTTTCTGTGCTCAGGACAACTTAGAATTTAAGCATCAAATAAATGGTTTTCTTAGCTCTAGCACCAGGACTGAGAACATCTGTGTCTTGTAAGCAAAAAAAGTTAAATTTAAGTTCACTTATTCTTCTTTTGCCCAAGTTCTGCAGGGTGTGCAAGTCTGAGCTACTCTTTGTCTGGGTAAGAAAAGCAGTGTTGCTGTGGCCCTGAGCACAGTCTCCATTCCAACAGGTGTATCATTTAGCCAGTGTTCGTCTGAGGGATCTCTGCGTCAAACTCGATGTGTCTGATGAGCTACGGCAAAAGATCTGGACATGCTTTGAGTATTCCTTGGTGCACTGCCCTGAAATCATGATGGACAGACACTTGGATCAGCTGCTGATGTGTGCCATCTATGTCATGACTAAGGTAAGCGTGAACAAAGAAAAAGCAAACAAACAAAAAACTTCTTTAATACTTAATATTCCAAATATTACAATTCCTCAAAGAAACCAAGTCAACCAATGCACACACAACCACCCCCAAAGAAAAACCCTGCAGTAAAACTATGAACCTTTTGTGTCCATCCCCTCTTAGGTCACTAATGAAGACAGATCATTTCAGAACATCATGCGCTGCTATCGGACACAACCGCAAGCCAAGAGCCACGTGAGTACAGTTATTATTAAACAATGTGGTCTTCGGTTTATTAAATGCCTTAGTTTATTTTGGGAACAAATTGCTTTGCAGAGTAGCATTTAGTATTAAATGGATGCAGTCTGTGAGCCATTCTCCTGCAAAGACAGCAGTCATATCCAAAATCCTGCACTACTGAAAACTTTATATGCTAAACTATATCTAAAATAGAAAATATATTTACTTAAAACCTAAGGAGGCAATGCCATTGGATAATATTCTTCTTAGGAGGCTGTATTTTCCCCTGCTAGAAGCACAGCAAAGTTTCATGCAGACAGTTGTTTTCTGACCAAGTAAGTGCATCACCCTTCCCTGGGGACACCCCCCTTTGTCCCCGCAGGTCTATCGGAGTGTCCTGATCAAAGGCAGGCGCCGCCGCCGCTCCGGCAGCAGCGACAGCAGCAGCCAGCAGAACTCACCCACAGACAGGAGCAAGGAGAGGAACAAGGAAAGAAGTGAGTGATTCCACCTCAAACAGATCCTCCTGTGGTAAACTTGGACACAATTAAGAATATATCAGTAACATTTCAGAGTTGTTGTAACTCGGGGTTTATATTTACGCCGCCTTTGACAGTTTGGAATCTATCCCCACATGCACTTTGCTTGGGAGTTTGCCGTGCTGGCCTAAGCTCTGATTTCAGCTCACACACCCCCAAGAATGAGTCTTCAGAGAATGAGAGGAAATCAGGGCTAGCCCAGGTTCAGTTACTCTTATCAGAACCCCCAGAGCTGCAGCAGTTTCTTTTGTAGCAGCTGGCTGTCTGCAGAGATAGGAACACCAGTCACAGCAGTGATTTCAGCATAGCTGACAGCTCTGAAGATTCTTTCCTTGATAGGTGAACTGACACATTTTCCTTGAATTAACTTTTATGAAGGAAAGCAAAGAAGCAGTGCTGTGTATTCCTACCACCAGCTTTCAAGATATTTAATAGATGATGGTATAAGCTGTAGATATTAATGTTTTCTGTCAGAGAGGTGGCAGGGAGGGGAGAAAAAGATTATATGTATTTTGCAACTTCCCACATTAAACTAGCAGGAAGTATTACCAAGCCAAGTATTTCTACTACTAGCTGCAAAAGACTATTGTTCCTTACTTGAAATGGTGCCAGGTGGCAACATGAAAGAGCTAGTGTTGTAAGTATAGCACAAATGCATGAAAAATGGAGTTTCAGGTCTCCTTATATTGTGATGAAACTCAGCTCATACAGGAAAGTTAGAAATCAAGTGTGTGTCTGTGCACACGCAGCACTGTGATCTGTACCAAGAGGCAGCTCAGGGATCAAAAGGAGCATCACTGACAGTGACACCAGAAGCAGTGTTTCCAAGGGCTGTGGGATGGCAGAGGTGTCGGGCACTGAGCAGTTGTGCTCCCCCTGCAGGCAGCCGGGACTCCAGCCCGGTGATGCGCTCCAGCAGCACCCTGCCCGTGCCGCACCCCGGCAGCGCCCCCCCCACGCCCACCCGCCTCACCGGTGCCAACAGCGACACCGAGGAGGAGGAGCGGGGGGACCTCATCCAGTTCTACAACAACGTCTACATCGAGCAGATCAAAGACTTTGCCTTGAAGTACACTTCAAATGCAGTAAGTTAAATTCCGTGCTTTTCAGTGGTAAACATCTTTTTCTACTGACAGTGCAGTGAAGTCCCCTTAGCTGAGCTCACTGTAAGCAAATGCAGGGGATTCTGTTTTTATGACAACAGCTTCACCTCAAGGACATACTCTGCTGCTAAAACAGTAAGTACTTTCAACGCCTAATTGCTGTTTCCTCCTGTATGA
>NW_016690397.1:302722-334516 GCF_001604755.1 Lepidothrix coronata
CTAAGCAGTGTCATCTGTCGCTTGCAGACAGATTGGAAAAGTAAATTAAAAAATACTAACCCAGCCCAATACCAGAATAAAATTCACATTTGTTGTACATCTGTATGGTATTGGATGGGTGAAAAAAGCCTAGAGCGTTTAAGTGACCCACTCAGAAAAGCCTTGCTGCAGTGACACTGAGCTCAGGTACAGCTGTTGAGTGATTTCCTTCCCTCCCGGGCAGACGGACTCTCCTCCGCTCTCGCCGTACCCCTTCGTGCGGCTCAGCTCCCCTCGCCGGGTGCAGCTGTCCCAGAACCACCCCGTGTACATCTCACCACACAGAAACGAGTCTGCTCTTTCTTCCCAAGAGAGGATATTCTACTACTTCAGCAGCAGCCCCTCGAAGGTGAGACTAAAGGGTTACAGTTTAGTTTTATATTTAATTCTATCTTTTCTTTCCGGTAGTGAAATCAGAGTAGATTTTGCAACACGATGTTTTGTTTACCTTGTCCAACACGTACTTTGTCACCTGACGCTCATTGAACTGCCAGCTCAGCTACTGAAGTTGTAAAGCTGGATGGGCCTTTGAGCTCCACAGGCAGTGACACAACAAGCTGGCTTGAGTTTGAGTAAGACTCTACCTACTCTGGTAATGGAAAGACCAGTACAGTGATGAGGGTCAGCTGGGTACAGTACAGATCTCCACAAATAAAGCCTGTGTAGTCCCATTGTAACACACCTGACAATAGTTCACATTATGTTGCGGTAGTCACAAAATGGTGAGAGTTAATTCTAGTTTTCTCCCCTCCTCCCTCCAGAGACTAAAGGAGATTAACAGCATGGTTCGAACTGGAGAAACGCCCACCAAGAAGAGAGGCATTCTCTTAGAGGATGGCACTGAAGCCCCAGCCAAGCGCATCTGTCAGGAGAATCACACGGCCCTGCTGAGGCGGCTCCAAGACGTAGCCAACGACAGAGGGTCTCACTGAGCCCACACAGGTTTTCCCTTCCTGCTGCTCCCAGAGCTGGGCTGCTCAGCCCACACATGGACCCACTGAGCCCTTGCAAGTGTCTTCAGCCAGACTGTGCTCAGCCCCTCCCTGCCCCGGCCACCGCCCACTGCTGCCCAACTGTGCTGGGTCCTCAGACCCTGACCCCACCCCGAGTCAAGCTCCTCACAAGGCAAGTGACCCATCTCCAGCCTCCCAAAAGCAGCTGAAGAGCTTTTTCTTGCTTGGAGAACACACCCCTAACACAGCTGTGTACCTTGCACCAGTTCTTTCCTTCCCTTTGCACTAACCAGTCCCCTCACACTGTGTTTATCACCACTGTCAGCCATGGACAGGCACCTGGAGCCACCACAGCAGGGTACCCAGAGCAGTGTCTTGGCTCCTGCAAGAACTACTGACAACCTCCTAGCAAAATCCAGTTCTCCTGGGAAAGGGATGATGGGAATAATTGTTTTGAGGCCTAAAGGAAGTTGTCTGAATGGATCCTGTCCACATTCTGGACGTTCATGTGCCCCTGAAAACTACCATGTCTCTGGCCCCTTGCTGTACAAAGGAGGGGATTGTGTGGGTGCATTGGTTTGAGCTGTGCAATGATGGAGAGTGAACTGATGTTCCCAAGGTGGCACTTTTGATGGGGCTGTGAAGCATGATTTTTAAGGCAGGTGAGTTTTGCTGTATATTTGCAATGGCACTTTCTAAATGTGAATATTTTTTGCAAAGGCTGACTTCAGCTGTCTTTCTGTATTGAACCAAGTTGACTTTTGTATTTATTTCAATCTGACATGCCATTGCTCCTCTTGTCAGCAAATGGCATGAAGAATTCATTGTAACTCAATGTATGTGCAGCAGTGAATGCAGGAAGCCAAGGATGTGTGCTTTTTTTGAGGAATTTTATATGCTCATTGCTTTTCATGAGTCAGGCACTGCCCCCCCCCTCTTACTCAGCAGCAGGATCGTGCTGTCCATCTCTTAAAATGTATACTTACTTTGTTTTTAAAGGACAGGGTTGGGGGTTTGGTTTTGTGTTGTTTTTTTTAAATGGACTAAACCAGGCTGCCTAGGAGAATCTCTCCCCCTCTGAGGATGAGCAAGGAGTGCACATATTAGACTTACTACTTGTTTTCATGTAAAATAGTTCCCAAATACCAGGCTGCTTAGGAGAGCATCGAATGACTCTCACTATACAATGTGCCAGTCCACTGCTGGGGAGGGGGTGTTCTCCATGTAAAACGTGGCACAGGCATGTTCCAGGTTTTCTAAGGAAGCAAAAACTAAAACCTCCATTTTCAGTCATTCCTGCCCTTCTGAGTAATAGGAAAATTTGAGACTTAATTCCACTGTAAATTCAATTAAACTAAAATAAAAGGATCTTTTGTTCTTACCTGCATAATAAAAGGTTGAAGTCCAGAAGTCGTGTAGATGTTTCTGTAAAAATATTTATGGAAGTGTCAGAGAGTTCTTGTTATTCTGTACCATTTACTTCACTTTGTATGAAAATATTGCAATTGTATTTTTCAATAAAGAATTTATAAACTCAGTTTTATGGTCTTGTGTGAAAAAAAAAGCATTGTATGTGCAAGGCTACAAATAGTCTGCAGCTCTCAAACACCTGGTTTGATGGTTAGTGCAAAAGAAAACAACAAACATACAGCCGAGGTCTGCCAGGCCCGGGACAGTGCAAGGACTGGAGTCCCACAGTGCAATTAAGGGTTTAAAAATAAATAAATAATCACACATTTTACCCACACCACGAAGGAAAGGATTTACTCTTGCTCCAGTTTAGTCACAGAGTTTGTTCCAAGTGTGTTCCCTCCTGCTGCTCTGGCAGAAGGGACAGCAGTGTCAGGGAATGCTGGGGCTCTGGCTGCTGCTCCCTCTGGCAGAGGAGGAGGAAGAGGAGGAGGAGGAGGAGGAGGAGGAGGAGGGTGGCTGTCTCACCACACACACAGGAGGGCCCCAGAACAAAAGGGGCTTTGCCTTCCCTGGAGGAGCTTTTAATAAAAGATCTCACACTGTAACCCAGAATTATTTCCCATGTACTGTGTACTCACCTTCCAGTGAAGTTACAGAGATTTCTAAGAATTCTCAAGTAGTTAAGAACCTCTTTGGCCATGGCTGGCTGGGGGCTGTACTTTCACAGCTAAGGACATGCTGGTTTTCCTCTGCATTTTCACCTATTGGGCCTATTTTACCTATTTCATCCTCTTCTGTGGTTTCTGTCCCTTTCTGAAACCAAATTGTAAAACAACCCTCAGCTATAAATAATAATAAAAGCACAATTTGTAGTTTATGCTTTGAAGCAAATGCTAAAAAACCCAAAATTCCCAACAAACCAAAAAACCCAAAAACCTCCTACTTTAAAAGAGGTGTTCCAAAGGAAATTAAAAAAATGTGTGTAAACTTGATTTAAAAAAAAAAAAGAAAAAACATCTGAAGTAGCTTAAAATTTTTTTCTTTCAAGACTTACAACAGTCTGATTGGAAGGGACCTGGAGCCTCAGCAGCATCAGTAAATCCACTGGTGTAACTTCCACGTGTCTTGGAAATGTTCTTTAGAGAGTTCAGAATTTCAAAGATGATATTCAGAAACATCCCTATATCAAAGTATTGGCAGGGACTTAGGCTTTCATTAAATTATGTACCTGTATTAAGAAATACAACAGCCCAATCCAGGAGAAAAGGATTTGATTTCCACGGCATCGTTTCAGTAATCACTCGCCTACCTGGCTCCTGGAACAGCTTCTTTTAATACACAAATCTGATTACAGAAAGACACAGTGTTCTCTCCCCCTTCCCAATCTAATTTAAAAAAAAATAATTTTTCAGCTTATTCATTCTAAATGAAACAAAATTCCACATTCTATAAAATAAAATTATTTTCTTCTCAGCAAACTATTAGTTGGACTTAACTTGGAGCAACCCAACCTATTGACCAGCCCTGCAGGGATCTGTGGCAGTTCAGAGACGAACAAGACTTACATAACCATCACTTTCACATTGTCCTATCACTGCTCCTTGGCATTGTTTTTGCCAGCTGTGGTGTTTGCCAAGCCTCAGGGGTCAGAGCAGAGCCCTGGCTCTCAGCAGCACTGGGGCTATGGGGGCTCAGCTCTGCACAGCAGCAGCAACTTGTCCTGCACTGCAGCTGAGATCAAAGAGCAGCTCAAGATTAGAAGAGATTGAACTTGTACTCCAGCCCTTCACTTAAGTGGCTTAGGAAATGTGCAAGTCCGTGATTTATTACAGAAGCTCCTGAATAATCATGAAACCACATAAAGAGGAACCATCACACTCCAGTTTAGCTCCAGTCCTGCCTCCTGCCCAGCCATGCTCAGCACAAGGCTGGGCCCATTGCCTGCTTCACATCAACAGTCCTTTAACTAAAACTTTGCCCATGATGAATCTGAACCATTTGAATTTCAGTTTCAGCCTTCCCCAGAAAAGTCTGAAAGAAACAACAGCAGCAACAGAACTCACGTTCACAGTATTGTAGTGGCTACACTCCAGGCCAGTACAAACACCCCCTAAAACTTTTCCCACATCCCTTCCCTGAAAGACACACAGCACCACTTACCAGGCAACACAAACCCAGCTTTCAGATCAGTTCCTCCATTCCTGGCCTCTATTGCAAACTCAGACCAGCCACGTGACAATTCCAAAACACTTGGAATTCCTCGTAACCTGCCAGATGTCCAAAATACTGAGGCTAATGGAGCATTAGTGTCACACAGAAGAAAACACTGACCAAGGCAAGTGCCACAGGGCCAGGTTTTCCTTTCCTGTGGTGTATGACAGCACACTGCTTGGGAAGTCTTCATATACTTCCTTAGGAGCCAAGAAGTTGTTCTCAAAGGGAAAGGTTGTTATATGGCAAGTGAATTTAGCTTGTCAGTAAAAACAAAACACAAAAAGACCCACAAAACCCAAACCACACCAGTGCCCACTGTCCTGACACACCACATCATATTCCCATGACTCACTCCAGATTGTTCCAGTTGGGTTGGCTCTAATGCCATCAGTGCAGGTAAGGGGAGCAAAGGAAAAGCAGCCCAGCTGTAAGGGGTTAACACTACCGGTTTTGAGAGGACAATCCTGTTAGGCAAGAAGGCGGCAACACACCAGGCTGTGGCATTAGGAAGACTCATGTGAAAAGCAAAAGCTTCTGAGTTCACACAGGCTTTAGAGAGGTTTTCCTGTATGTGGAACACGAGTCTGTTCAGTACAGAACTGCTCCTGGTAGCCATTAACATCCCAAACAAGTACAGCTGTATCCAAGTGCTTCCACTCTGGTTCCAGTCTTTGCTAAATGTCAACAATACACACCAATAGGGACAAAGCTACCGCACAGTTCCTTTTTATTTTAAGATGTCACTATTAACACACATTAGTCAAGCTATCCTAAGAAATCTCCTGGACACCCAGGGAATCTAAAACCCTCTAAGAATTTATTAGCTCAAGAGACCACCATTAAAAGCTTCAATTTTAGTGTTTATGTACTAGAATTCTAACAAGCCTGACATTCTGTTCTGCCCCGGTCAGACTAATGTGTGCTTTAGTGACAAGAATCATTTACAAGTCAATAATACATCATGTCATCCCCAGCTTTACTTCTGGAAAGTGCTAAATGGAGTCAATGAACCGTCTATTTACAATTTCAAATCCTAACATATTTACAATAGAAACCAAAAGTATTTAAAACCATTAAATATAGTGTTTAACTCTGCTATATTAGTTTACATGAACACAGCTTAACTCTGGCATCATATTTCCAATACTAATATTTCTGCCAGTAATTTAAGATTCTTTTAAAAAATTGCTATTCCTGGAGGGAAAAAATAAAAGCTTAAAAACCAACCCAAAGCCTCCAGGCATTTCAGAGCCCTGAGGAATTACCCACCCTAGACAGTCTCCAGGTAGAAGTACTGCAGTGTTCAAGAGAGACTTCCAAACTCCAGGCAAGCCTTTAAAACCTAATGCATATGTAAAACATTAAGAGTCAGTAATCCACTGAACAGGTTTACTGGAGTCACTGCTACCATTCGGTTTTTACTAATCCATAGTCAAGAAGGAAACTGCTGCTTTGCTGTTTCTCCCTCCGTTACATTCCCTCCACCCACAGAAAGTGTTTTGTGCACCAGAGTCCAGGAAAGCTAAGTGGGCATCGTCTTCTCTTCTTTGCTGAAGGGCTGCACTGAGCCAGGCTTTACCCAGGACAGGCCAGAAACGTGCATGCTTTTGCAGTGCTGATCTTCTGTCTTCTTCTGGGGAGAACAAAGTTAAAGTTACAATTGTTAGACACCAAAACCCTCTCAAGTTCCTCTCCATCCATTTTACCTTTGGTAAACACAGGCATAAGAGAGGCTTGCACCATTTCCTCTCCTCAAAGGAGACCAGTAAGATGGCTATTGGTTTAATTTCTGGGAATGTGTGTGGCATCTGCAGAACCACCCTGCCAATACAGGAGTTTTAATGACTTGGCTCCTGTACTGCTGCCCTGCCCTACCCTAAAGTCTAAGAGATAACCAATTTGCTTGGAGGCCCCAGCCCAGCACCACTGCCCTGCTCTTCTCCAGATTTCTGGGTTCTACAGAAAGAAGAGTCAATCCAAACCCAACCATTTCTGTCCCTAACCTGACACTGTACCTGTACATACCTGGTGGTGCTGGGTGTGCTGTGGAAGGAACCTCCACCCCACCAGCAGTTGGGAACACAAATTAATGTGGTAAAGCAGCAACTGGAGCCTTTGCTAAACCTGGGAGTTTATGCTTTCCAAGAATGGTCCTTCCCTTCCCTGAGCATTTATCATGGTTAAATGCTTGAACAGTAACTATTACCCATCAAATGTTTGTTGTTGTGCAACAAACAAACATTTTACTGATTATTGCAACTTAAAAAAAAAAAAGCTTCAAATCGAGGGAGAAAGATGCAACTTGGAGCATCTGTAGATTTAAAGTAGTTTAAAAGATCAGTACGTTAGATACCTACTCTAGCTGGTTCAAGAAACAGCTTGCAGGGTTTTTTAAAATACCAGGAACTGTATGGCAACTACATCAAACCTGGAATGATGCACTGAGCTCTAAAAAGTGATAATTACATGTGCAGACTTTGTCATACCTTGGAAAGCCTTTTGCTTGACAAAGTAAATTAAGTCAGCAAGAAAACATAACCTGCACTTCTGCCCCTCCCCATGCTTTGTGCACAAAGGTGACACCGTGTGACAGAACTGCCACAACACGTTGGACAACAGCAGACAAGAGGGATCAGTTAAGCCTGAGCCTGGCAGTGGTACCTGCCTTTCCCACAGGAACCACACCCAGCAAAAGCCACGTGCTCAGCAGGGAACTGGGACATCACAGCCCTTCCTGGGACACAGCTCTAGAATGGCTCAGCTGTTTCCCAAGGCACAGGAATTACAGGGTAATAAAAAAAGGCTGTAGGAGAATTCAGGAACTTTTTACAGGGAATGTTCTCAGCTACACTAACATTTTGGAACAAATCCCTACGGCACAGAAGTTGGGCAAGGGACTGTGCCTGTGTTGTTTCAGAAACTTTGCAATGAGAAGAAGTTGCTGAGGCTTTGATTCAGTAAGGAAAGATCTCTCAACAGAAGAAAGCCAAGAAGCTAGAGACTAGGTTATGCAGAAGTGCTAACAAATATGACAAGTGCAGGACAAGCTAACAGGCAGGCAGCAAACCTCTTCTTTCCCCTTCTTCCCCCCTTCCATCCATAAAAAAAAAAAATCTGCCAAGTGTGCCAATAGTTGTACTAACAAAGCTTTCTATCTGGCTAAGTGATTAATTGCTTAACCCACTGAAGTTAGAACAGTGACATAACTGCTTCATTAGGAGACAAAAATCGGTTCCAGCATGCCTGCTGAGCCAAAAGAGGGGTGGAATAAGGTCTGTCTAGTACACAGAGAGACAGAGAACCTTTCTTCCCACATCAGGCAGTAAATCCCTCCTAGAGTGAGAATCTGGATTTTGCACATACCTTCTGAGTCAACATCTTCTCTCTAGCTTCATCATGTATAGCTGGATTCCATGGAGAAAAACTATAGAGAAAGTACAGTTAACTCTTACTTGGCATATTTGCAAACCACAGCATAGACAGAGCAGAAAGCAGTGATTTTCCCTAGTTCAGCTTGTTGAATTCCAAGTAAACTGTGAGTTTTCAGTGTTAAAACATACAGTTAAGAATTAACATTGTCATGGATCTATTCAACAATATATGTTTAGGTTTACATTTCTGTATGTAATGAGAACTGGCAATTCAGCATGTGTTAATCAAAACATTACCATATTCACCATGAAGCTGTCTGTTCCATTCCCCAAGCTTTTCAAAGACAGACCAAATCTACAGTCAGACAAACTGAGTTCAGGAAAGCCAAAAAGCAGTACCTATTTCATGGGCATTTCTGCTCGAGGGAGGTAGGTGTTTTGGAGCTTGTTGTTTGTTCTGAATTTTTTATTAAATCTTAGTTGCTTAGTGAAAGAACAGTAAACACAAGTGTCTGATTACATTTAAGATTCACAGAATCAGAATCACAGAATGACTGGGGTTGGAACAGACCTGTGGAGATCATCAAGTCCAACCTCCCTCACCTAGAACGGGTTGCACAGGATTGTGTCCAGGGAAGTTTTGAATATCTCCAGAGGCAAAGACTCCACAGCCTCTCTGGGCAGCCTGTTCCAGAGCTCTGTCACCCTCACAGTAAAGAGGTTTTTCCTTATATTCAGATGGGAGTTCCTGTGTTTCAGTTTGTGCCTGTCACTCCTGGTCCCGTCACTGGGCACCACTGAAAAGAACCTGGTCTCCTGCTTTTGATACTTGCAGATATTTCTATGCATTCTTTAGGTCCTCTCTCAGACATCTCTTCTGAAGACTGAACAGGTCCAGCTCCCTAGGCCTTCATAGGAGAGATGTTCCAGTCCCTTAATCATCTTTGTTGCCTCCTCTGGACCTGCTCCAGGAGCTCCATGTCTCTCCTGTCCTGAGGAGCCCAGAGCTGAACACAGCACTCCAGCTGTGCCTCACTAGGGCTGAGTAGAGGGGCAGGAGCACCTCCCTTGACCTGCTAGCAATGCTCTTCCTAATGTTCCCAGGATCCCATTGGCCTTCTTGGCCACAGGGGCACAGTGATGGCTCATGGACAGCTTGTTGTCCACTGGGACTTCACCCAATGTTAAACAGAGGGAAATTAGGGTTGGAATATTCAAAGCACTACTATGAGTGTAAGAAAAACCAGGTCAGTCAGCTTGGCAGAGAAAGGCTGCCATCAGCAACCACACCAAAACTTGCTCTTGAAACACTAGGACATTAGGGTGAAACATTAGGGTGAATTTGTTGACAGTACTCACATGATTGCATAGGGGTCCTCTATTTTGGGCTGATCAAATAAATGACTACTGCACAGTTTGACACTGTCCACCACTTTACTTTTGAACAACTGAATATCCTTTTCATACCTGAAAGACAGAAGTAAGTAACATTAGACTTCGCCCTAGAAGCACACGCTGACTTGATAAAGCCCCAGCTTGAGTTCTTAATGCAATCAAGTCTGGAGGCAGAGACTATGAGCAGAGAGACAGTGTTACAAACCTTGTTTCTGCAAGTCAGTGCAAAAACCTCCTGAGACCAGGTCTATACACATGGAAGATACTTACAGCACTGCAGCCTCAGGGTTCAGAGGACTAGTTGTATCAATCTTGTAGAAGACTCTGCGAGCATACATTAACACTTGCCATATGTGATTATGATTTCGCCTAAAAAGAACAAAAACACAATGAAGAAAGGAAAAAACTCCCCAAGTTTACACATCAATATGTTACCACTAACCTCCATTTTGCAAATGCTCTTTTTACATCCAGTTCACCAGATAAAGGGTCCACTAGCGGGTGGAAGACGGGCAGATCAAACACCAAGCGCTGCATTAGAAAAAAGCAATTCCTTATGACACCTTCAATCCTAATGCCAACAGCCCTGGGTGAAGGTCAGTCAGAGCTTTCAAATACTAATTCATTGTTACTGCATAAAAAGAAAGCAATGCCAGTGATTTGTACCAGCTGTGAAACTGTAACCCAACACACCTGTGTTACATGCAGGGTCTTGTCCTCTCTCACATGCTATCTCCAAATCAGGAAACTAATCTAGTTAACTGCACAGGCACCAGTGCCAACACAGGTAATAATATCAGATAAGATCAGATTAAAGGAGTTTTTCTGGTTTAACTATTTGTGACTGAGAGCTTTTTACATACTTGAGCTACAGTAAATGTTTTTTATCCTGTACATTTTTAATTAAACTGTGCAGTGACACCACAGTGTCTTCAGCCCTGTACAGCTAATTTCCTCCAGTGTTAATACATCCTTCCAAGAGGAAACTTAGGTTCAAGAGGAAGGTTCTAAAGCCCTCTTCTAGCAAAAGAATGATGGCTGGCTGAGAGATACTAAAGTCCAACATTTAAAAGAAACTGTTTCTTACTAATTCTCTCCTTTTAAAGATGATAGCTTTACACAAAACTTCATACTGAGCAGACAGACAGCTTCCTGAGATAGCAATTTGTTCTCAGCTACAGCAGTTATTTACACCTCCTCCAAATCTTCCTCTTAAAGAAATTTGGCCAAGAGGGTCAACTGCTCCGCTCTGGAAAGTCACACTACCACAAAATAACTTTTTTATTTTTTAATTGGTCGAAAAACTTAAAAACTTTTCACTAAAGACAAAAAGAGAAAGCAGAGATGGAAGGTAACATCATACTACCTATGTCCTCCCTTTGTTTCACTGCGTTCTCCTGAAGTTCCTTTAGTTCTTTGTTTCAATGTAACTTAGAAGAGACAAGCAAGAACTCCTACAGCAAGCACAGAGCAGGTGTCTGGATTTATGTTCCATTATATTGCTACTCAGAATTTGGATACCTCTAAGTGTTTCAGTGTGAACTTTCTGCTGAGGAAGTAGCAAATCAAGAGTTGAAGTAAAGAACTGGTTGATTACTTAACACTCTACTGCAGCTGAACTCAGGAAGTTCACTCTACACCAGTCTTAGTAATCAGAGTAACACGATTCCTCCACAGATGTTAGCAAATATGGACAAGACATTGCAAGTGAGCCCAGCCAACTGAACAAAATTAGTTCAAGGAAAAGAGAAGCTAATTGGTATATCAGCTTTAACAAAGAGCCACACTTAAACCACCAGAAAAAAGAAAAACTCAATACACACAACCACTTACCGGGCAGTCTCCATCTGGGTAATTATCAGGAATATAGACAGTGAATTTAAACACACCATCCTGGTAGAGCCCATGTCTTATGAATATTACACCAAACCACACTGCAAGTGAGAAAGTTTGCTTGAGTGAAAGAATTTATAGATACATAAACATAAAAAGTTAAAAGTTAAGTTTAAACTTACTTAACGCTGATCGGTACGACGGCTGCACGTACACGCCTGGCAACTTCTGCTTCACAACCAAGGTACTGCAATTAGAGCCAGCACTCAGAGGAGCTCCACAACTACACTGACAGCAGCAAACCCAGAACCACCCACAGCTTAACAGGGGCTTCTTCCACAGACCCACTCTCAATTCCCAAGGGCAGGCTGCTCACTGAAGGAGGTGGCAGAAAACTAGTGAAAACACATTCTTTCACCCCCTTGCGTTTCCCACCCCTCCACTGAGAGAGTTACTAACAGAAAACACCATCTCTCTTGATAAAATAGAGAAATAGAAATAAATTCTTCACCCAGTAGATGCATTTAATGCATGACAGTACAAAATTTTACAACTTTATACTGAGTCCCCAGTTTCAAAGTAAGGAAGAAAAGAAATTCAATTAAATAATCTTGAACACAGATTTGCAGTCAATTGCAGTTATTGCTGAAGTGTGACCAAATTTAACCTCAATTTTAAACAAGTTAGCTATTCAGTTTTACATGACACTATGCTGCAGGTCAAACTGAAATTATACTGACAATGGACAAAACAAAAAACCCAAATTTTTAATTTAATGGGTTTTCCAGTTACTTGGCATATGGCTCCATTAAATTGGATTCTGCATGCTTTCACGAATAAACAACAATCTTAAAGTGAAATATTAACAGTTCTCTGCTTACAATTTCCACAATATCGGTTATTATTTCCCTAATAATGAATTTGTTAAACTACAGGAGTTTACATTATGGTACCAAGAAAAACATCTTTCTTGAATTAAGAAGTCAGGGTCAGTACCCTGAAAAAGAGATGAATGTCTTGAGAGTTCTCACTTTCAACGTAACAGTTAAATGCAAGAACTGAGACTCAGTGTTGCATAAAGGACTCCAGGGATTTCATTCCAAAAGGCAGTACATACTTGAGAATGCAGTATGTCTAGTACAGAGGAAGTCCCTTCAGCTTTGTAGCACTAACCAGTTATATAACTGGAAAGTTTTGAGGACAAACTTTATGCTCCCACAGAAGTCTACAAATCACTAGACTGGGTCAAATGCAACTGCTCCAATAAAGCTATTTAATCACCCCATCTCCTCCCTCACAAGTTTCACTTAAATATCACTAAAAGACAGGAATATATTCTTCCTAACATCCACTTGATCAGCTGTATCAGGCAGCATTCAAGTGTTCCATGTAACAACTGAAGGAAGCTCCCACACCCTGACTCCATTAGACAGTACCATACATTCATAACCATCTCCCCACTCGCTATCTGCTTGCTTCTATTTCAATACTTGTTTCAAATATTTGGTATTCCTGATCAAAAAGCTGTTAGGATAACTGGTCAGGACACAAAAACTCACAAAGTGTCTACTTCAGGATTGAGAAATGCAATCATTCAGGGAATGACATCTAAAACCACCCCTTAAAATCTTATTTTCTTCTCCCTTTCTGTCTCTAGAGACTGAGACTGCTGCTCCAGAAAAAGAACTTTCCACTACTGAAGTTTTAACACCTCCTTCAAGGACTATGGCAGAGACAGCATGCAAGAACTAGGTCCCTGCAGGGGAAACCTGCAGGGTTTTTTTCCCCACTGAAGCACAAGCCCGGTGACCTAAAATAAGACAAAAAAAGAAGTGAAAACCTACAATTCTGCAAGAAGAGAATACTCCAGATAAAAAGGCCCATAAGAAGCATGTGTTCCATTTGTGGACTGGGATGATGCAGCAGGTGAAGCAGGCTTGGTTATTGGCACAGCATTCTTTGGAATAGAAGGCAACTGTTTCTTTGTAGAGGCTCGCAGAGGACTGGTTCGCAGCTCTCCACTCAAAGTTTTCTCTTCAGCATCCGGTCTCTGTTAAATTAAAGGAGAACCACAATATCACAGGCTGTATTTCATAAACATTTAACATATATTAACACAGGTTTAAACCCAACTTTGCTAATTACAAGTTAGTCCACTGAAATGTATCTAGGGGGTTGGTGTTCTATTGCTTGGAGCTGGGGGTGGGCAGATGTCTCTTTGCATTTTGATTTTAAATAGATTTTTATTCAATTAAAGCCAACCTACAAGCACAAAAGTATTCAATGATGGATAGGAAATCTGCAGATTAGGACAAATGCTTAAGGAGGCTTACATTTATTTAGAACCTGAAACCAGACAGTATATAACATCAGCTTAGAAGTCAATCTATTTCTAGCACCCAGTGCATCAAGATAAATCATTTCTACTGACAGGCATCCCAACATTGCAGACTTCAAAGACTCTTTAAAAGTAGTGTAGTAAAACTGAGATGAAAAAAGAAAGTTTCACATATTTCACTTTCTGCTTGTGCTTAAGACATCAACATTCCACTTGGAACTGATCCTTTGGCCCACTCCCTGTGTGAGAATCACCACTTGGCAGTGATATCAAGTTTAAATAGTTTTACTGCAGGGGACCTTTTTATGTCTTTGCTGTCTTTCCTTAAAAGAAAAAACCAAACCACTGCCCACAAACACTGCACCACATACAGACCCCAAAATCATTCTGTAGACTGCAAGACAAACCAGCAGGCTACAGACTTGTGCTTAGCCTCTGTGTGGTGACTAAAAGGAATTATTTAAGCTACAGCATTTTGAAGCACCTGAGACTTGGACTAGTAACAATACCTATGTCACAAGCATTACCAATAAATTTATATAATTTTCCCTAGTACTGAACACCTGAGGAGTGATCAGCCCTAGAACTATCCTGCTTTTATTACTGCTACAACCTAAAGCAACAATAGCACTATGGAGGCACAGTTTTGTCAAGGCTCACTGCACATGAAATACCTTGCTAAGCTCTACATGAGACAGTAAACAAATGCCCTAAGAAAAAAGTGATTCAGCCACTTGAACGAGTTTGTTTCATGTTTCCTACTTAAAGATAAGAAAAGTCAACAAATTCTGGAGTAGACTCTTTCCACAGGCACATTCCAGTTAATGTAGCTCAAAGCTAATTTATACCAGTTAGCGATCACAACCCTCGGGATAAACACACACACTATTTGCAGATCACCTGATGGTTCTTTCCAGAACTGCTGCCACCCCTCACAGCATGACAACACTTCATGGCATCCACTCATTACATACCTTGCGCACAGAACCTGTAGACATGCTCCAGAAAGTGTTCATAACGTGTATTTCAAATAAAGGGCTGAAACTTTTCAGTGTCTTCAGAGTATCCTCAGGCCTTTCTGATTTACACCCTAAAAGTACACAGAATGAATATGCATTTTAACAGATAAACAGGACTTGACATATAAATAGGATCCAGATCTCATTCTGCAGCCAGCATTATATTTCTGTAACTTCAGAAAAAAACTTCATGTAGTTAAGACCAACAATAGCCAAAAGTGCCTAAGCTCTCTCATGTTAGACTCCAGAACAGTAACATGCCTATTTTTGTGTGTGAATCCCTGCCCTCTTTCTGCTACAAACACATTCTACATTCTGCATTCCACATTTGTCTTGCCAACAATTAAAAAAAAAATATATCTGTTGGCTCAGCAGAGTCAGGAAAGATCCTCTACACGTGCAAATATTAAAAAATTATCACCTCACCACTTCAGTCCAGCCCCAGACAGCACTATCACCCCGGGGCAAAAGAAAGCCATCAAGTGCCGCCCCTCACATACACTGTTGACTTTGCACATTTCTGAGGTGCCCCAGTTTGAGAAGTTTCCTGACATTCCCAGTGACAGAGATGATCCTCCCATTGAGTTCCATCGTGTATGTGTCATTTTGTTTTCGTCTGCATTGGAACATCACCAGGAATAGACAAAGCCACAGAACACAGAAGTTTTTCTGTAGCTTATTCAATGGTTTCGTTACAAGCACTAAGGCTTAGCGTTCCTTAGATCAGCAGTTCAATAACAAGGACTTCAGCAATATTTGGGAGTTTCAGTGTGTCATCTGCTGTGTATGTCCTTGTTTTTCTTGCTTTCCTTTTTTTTTTTTAGTCTTGCTTTTGCTTGTGAAAGAACTTTCATCTACAGCACCTCTTGTCTAGCACAGCCTATTCCCTCCACTATTTTTTCCCTTCCAGTTCTCCTACTTTCCCTCCTCATCCCACCTTCCCATTTCTGATTCCATTAACAAAGATTCTGAGGCAATTCACTTTACTCAATTTCTTTAATATGGAGTTGTACAACATTGACCAAGGCAACTAATGGGATGTAAGAGAGACAGAGCCAATGCCACAGGCTTCTACTGTGGTCAACACTACATTTTCCTATAGTAAGCAAGGCAGCATCTGTTCACCATTGGTTTGATCCGTTTATAAAGAAAAATTTTAATGTTATGACCAAAGTCTTCCTAAAAGTAAAATAAATGCCAATCCTGTTAAAATTTAGAAAAAAAAAAAAATGCAGACGATTTATCAAAAGAAAATCTAGGAATGGCAAATATTTAAAAGAAACATTAATATCTAATCATAGGTAGCCTTCTAGGCTGTGTAGCAGCCAAGCATTCAAAAAATGCAACACCTTTCAGAAAAGTGTTGAAAAAGAATTAATTTCTCCAACCAAAAATCATCTCAGACATTCCAGTATACACGATTCCTCCGGGTATTTTCCCCCTTCAGCAGCCAGAGTCTCACATCATTCTGAGCCACTGAAAACAGAAAGCCAAAGCACGGCTACTGCACTGGCATGCCCTGTGATAGCAGGCAGAAGATGTTTTCACTTTTCCCCATCTCTTGTCTGGAAAGCAGAGTCATGCCAGAGGGCTATGCCACAGGCCTTTTCCATCAAACCCAGCCAGACTAAGACAACAAGACGCTGGACCAGGAAGGTACGAGACATTTCCTCAGGAAACTCCAGCGTAACCAGAGGGTGGAGGAACTGACGCACAAAGAGCACCTGAGTGCCTGGGCTCTGACAAGAGAGAAAAGTGCTGGAAGCTGAGGTACAGGCTGGAAGACAATTAGCTGGAATCTGGAGTGATTATGGGGTTGGAGCGGGATTATTTTCGTTCTCTGTTTGTTTTGGGCTGGTGTTTTTTTACAACCGGGTACTATAAACTGCATTATCCCGGAACCAGAGATGTAAGAACAGAAGTTGAGCGGGACAAAGAATAATGTGTACATAAAAACCAGCCAAATCTATTCCCAGTGAAACAGGGAACTGTTCCAGAAGCTTGGCAACTGGTGCTAGATGGAGTTCAGTTACCGGATCCACCTTATAAAGATGCCTACTAACAAGCTACTAAGGGCAAACAAAAGGTTATTTTAGCTCTAGTTAAACTAAAGAATAACTTCCAGAGGTTCTCATGCACATTCATCTTTTATCCGTTTGCTTGCCAGTAATAAGTCATATATGGTATTGTCCTAAACTTATTGTTAAACTGTTTCCACTCTCATTCACCTATAAAAATACTGTTTATGATGGGGAACTAATAACCTCAGAGGACCAGCTTCCCAGAGAATGGCCTTTCAAAGCCTTTTAAGGTGTTTTAAGAGTTTATTTCTAATCCCAGTCACTCCTTCTAGTTATGTTATGTGGAAGTAGAGAACAGAAGCCCTAAAGGAAACTTATCCACAACTGCTTATGCTCTCTAGTACCTTCACAATTTACTACCCATCATTAATCACAAAAATGACTAAAACAAGTATGAAAGATAATAAGCCAGTAACAGCACATTTAAGTTGGACTGCCTATCCTACTTCTCACTATGTCTGCAGCACACAGAGGAGAGCCAAGGCCCCATATCATTAATGGAATTTCTAGGCAGTTTAGTCATTCAGTCTTACACAGGGCTCAGTGTCTATCACAAGGCACCCACCATTATGGCACCTTATGGTGTTGTGACTACTGAAGCCACCAGCTTCCCAAAAGAACTCAATACACTCTCCTCATTTATGAGAAGGGAATAAAAACATTCAAAATCATCCCCCTCTCTCATTTCACACTGTCAACATTCAGAGCACCTCATCCAAGAAGAGGTTTGATAGTGTGCCACCCTGTAGTACATTCTACTAATTTCTCCTACTTTAAGAATAGCAAGTAACAACAACCCTCCTGAGCTGTCCTCCTCCCATGGGCTTTTTACGGCTATCTCCTCCTCTAGTGTTCTCACTCTAGTTCCAACAGCAATTAAAAAAAGGCAGAACACAAACCTGTGAAGAAGCATTACTTCAAATGCTGCTTCTTGGAAAGGTCTTTTAACTTCTATACAGCACCACATTGCTGAGGTCCTTTCACATCAGGACCAAAAGCCACCTGCTGCCAGGCACAAACCCATGTCCACATTCTCCAGGTGCACAATAAACAAGAGCAGTCAGAGCAAGTGTAAACTCCTCTGGTACCTCAACAGCACTCTAAAATACTTCAAAAACTTAAAGTTGTCACTAATGAAAACTTAGAATTTACTTTGCTTTTGCACCTTTTTCTCCTGTACACTAAGTATTCTCATTAAAGCTCTCTTATTTTACCTACTGTCAGAGTAGATGTCATATTTTTCTCCTGTCACCAACACAGTTATCAGATCAAATGCAACACTAAAGCAATTTGACAAAAAACTTTATCTGCCTGGAACAGAGCACTCTTCTGAAGATTTTCTGGAAACATCAACAAATCAAAGGGAGCCACTCCTACACCTGGGAACAAACTGAGCTACTTCGGCAGAGCACCAGAGAACAACGAGTGTTGGACACATAGTGTTACGTGCTTGCCCAGCAACTGTAGCTGACAGCTTACACTAGAACTTATTTCTCCTCAGCACAGCCACTCCTGATCCTCCCTGGACCCAAGGACCTCTCGCCTAGACCTTAACCTGCCGGACAGCGCGGGAGCCGCAGGTGGCGGAGCACAGGAACACTGACCAGCAGAGCCTGTTCGCCAACTCGTCCTCCAGGGGCGGGTTACACCTTCCACACCAACACCTGCTGCTACGAGGTGCAGCATTCCTTAACACGTTTCTCTAGGAAATTGCAGCCTACGCCAACGGAACCAGACCTGAAGGACACAAGGGAATGTCCGGCCGAGTCCCACGGGGCGGCGGGTCGCAGAGGGAGGGACCTGCCACCCGGGTCACGGGAGGGCAGCAGCAGCCCTGCCCCTGGCCGGTGCCCGGGGTGTTCCCCGCCGAGACCGCGGCCGTGCCCTGTGACGGGCGGAGGGTCGGAGGCCGCCGGGCCCGGCCCCGCGGTGTGTCCCCGGGCCGGACCCCGTGGAACACCGTCGTCCGGGCGGGGCCGCGGCTCCCAACGGGCCCAGCGGGCGGCGCGGCCCCTCCCGGACACCGGTGCCGGTGTCGGGTCCGCCAGTGCCGCCGCCCCCGAGCCCGGCGGGGCTGCCCGCGCCCCCCCTCGCCCCGCAGGGACGGTGCCCCCGCGCCCACCGCCGCCGTTCCGCCCTGGAGGGCCGTGCCGGGCGCTGCGGCCCCGCTCACTCACCCGCCGAGGCTCCGCCGCTCCCCCGCGCGGCCCAGGCCCCGCCGCCGCCACTGCCGCCGCTCCCGCTACCCCCGGCACAGCCCCATTTACCGCCCGCCCCTCGGGCCGCACATCCGGGCCGGCCCCCCCCGCCGCCAATCGCCGCCCGGCGCTCCCGGGCCGGCCCCGCGGGGCGGGCGGCGGAGCCGGGGCCGCCACTCAGCGCTCGGACCGAGCCGTGACGCGGCGGGGCCGCCCCGGGCCCGTCATGGCAGGGGCCGGGCGGGGGCGGCCGCCCCACGGGCCGCGATTGGTCCTCGTGCCTGTCCGTCTCGAGTGGGCGGGCCAATGGCGCCCTGAGAAGCACTTGTCACTCTCCCGGCAGGAGAAAGCGCCGGGGGCGGAGCTCAGAACAACGGACGGCTCTCACTGGCCGGCGGGCGCACGGGGACGCGCGCGATTGGCCCGAGCCGCCGCTCGTGGGCGGGGCCTGCGGGCCCGTCCGTGCCCGCGCCGGGTCCGAGCGCGGCCCCGCGGGAGCGGCGGGAGCGGGGCCGGGATAACGGGAACGGCCTGGGGATGGCCGGGGGACGCGCTCCGGCACCGAGCAGCCAGGGGCAGCGGGACAGAGGCCGCCCTGCGATGCGCTGCCACTCGGTGAATAAATACCGTGCCCAGAGGCAGCGGCGCAGCCCCAGTCCAGTTTTGCAGCCAGCGCTGCCTGTGTGCGCCGAGAGCTCCGTCCTCCTGCTAGTTAGTAGTGACTTCATCAGTCGAGGACTTTTACCACCTTGTTTAGCAGGCTTCTAAAGATTGGCATTTTACAGGACAGCTGGATTTTTTTTTTTTTTTTACAGAATCACAGGATGGTGTGAGGTTAGAAGGGACCACAGTGGTCACCTGGTCCAAAATCCCTGCTTTAATAGGGTATTCCTAGAGCACATGGCACAGCATTGTGTCCAGATGGTTCTGGAATATCTCCAATGAGGGAGACTCCACACCCTCTCTGGACAATCTGTTCAATGCTCGGTCACTGCACAGGAAAGTTCTTCCTCATGCTCAGGTGGAACTTCCTGGGCATCAGTTTCTGCCCGTGGCTTCTTGTCTCATTGCTGGGCACCACCGAGCAGAGCCTGGTCCAGCCCCCTTTCAGATGCTGATAGACATTGATGAGGTCCTGTCTCAGCCGTCTCCTCTCAAGGCTGAACAGACCCAGCTCCCTCAGCCTTTCCTCATAAGAGAGATGTTCCAGTCCCTTCATCATCTTCATAACCCTCCACTGGACTCGCTCCAGGAGCTCCATGTTTCCCCTGTCCTGAGGAGCCCAGAACTGGGCACACTCCAAATGTGCCTCACTAGCTGAGTAGAACAACCTGCTGGCAATGCTAATGCATCCCAGGATCCCATTGGCCCTCTTGGCCACAGGGGCACACTGCTCGCACACTTTAAAAATTCCTTTTTAAGTTAATAATATCAGCTTCTAATACTACCCCTGAGCAGGTACATACACACATAGAGAGTGTTAATTTATATTAACTGTACACACACGCAGATATACATACAAAATCTACCTCTGAAATCTGCTGAACAGAAGGAGAAAAATAAGAACAAATCTCAGGAGTTGATTTTTGTTTGTAATTAGACTTTTTCTGAGCCCAGTAGAACAATTACAAAAGTGCTATACCAAAACTGAAGTAATTTGTCAAGGTTTGGAAGATGACAACAAAATCCATGCAATCTCAAGTATAAAAATTACAGAGAAATTTAAAAATCAATGCATACAGGGTGCATTTATTTTTGTTCCTAAGCTATCAGCAAAAATACCATGCTAAGGTTATCATTTTGTCTCACTTATTGTAACCTTCTCCTATTCCCCGTCCTTCAAATGCCACTTTAAAGTCTTCAGTCAGTTAATAACATAATTATTCTGGCCAAACCACTGTCTCAGATTTCTAAAACCCTTTGGCAATTTCCTGTTCTTCAGTGATTCAAATGCAAGCTCTTTGCCCAGGCCACTGAAGTGCTGCACAACTTCCATTTAGGCTAATATCCTAAATTATCTACCTTCCACTGTGACACAGAGTAGCAGTCGCCTCTTACCTCCTTTTCTTTCTTAATCTCTTTCCTGCCATCTGTTTTCTTTGTCCTGCTCTAACTTTCTTCACATCAACTCTCCTTTGAAGGTTACATTCCCAGAAATCTTTTTTACTTGGTTACCTCCATCAGTAGGCTTTTCAGACCTAACTGTTCCTCCAAGTGTCTTGCCTCTGGTCCTGATCTTTCTGAGGAATGAAAGTGGATAATGAAATCCTCATTTACATGTTACATAGATGTCACTGCAAAATTCTGTGGCTTGAACAATGTTTTGGTGCTGAGTGTACATGTTCGGGATGTTGCAAAACTATATCACAATGGGAATAATATTTTGACATTGATACCAAGGATTGTGAGGAATACTTTATCAGGACTTTGAACACAACGTTGTTAATCCTCCTAACCCCACTATAGTCCAAAGTTTCCTATTTTTGATAACTGTAGAAATAATACTCTGACAAGAAAGCGGCTAACTTTTGTCTAATAAATTTTCTTCAAGGGCTTTTTTAGATTCCCTTCCTAGTCATACCAAATCTGAATGAATTCTACTTCACAAAATCTTTGTGTTTTGACCAATATGAGAGATTAATCAGGCCTAGAATGCTTTTTTTATATTACTCGCCTCACAAAGACTTTCTTTCGCTATGGCTTGGTACTCATAGCAAACACTGTAGGTATGATTATTGCACATCTAAATAACCTTTAGATGCCCTTTTTCCTACTTTTAGATACTTTGTATTTGTTTCAGAAGTCTAAATACTGTAAGGAATTTTCCCACAATATGTATGTTCATAGCCCAAACCCATACATACTCATAATCCAAACCCCAAAATTGCCAAGCACCCGCACCTTTATGGAAAAAGGCAGAGTGTGATGGCTCTATCATTTAAGGCATGTTCAACATTATCTTTCATTGTTCAGTGTGTGAAGACTCTGGATATTCTGACTGGGCCAGAATTTCCCCTTGTGGTGTCAGCAGTGAGAAGAAATGTGAATTAAAAAGAGACAAGGAAAGGTAAAATAAAGTCTGTAATTAGCTCGGGCTCGGCACCACTAGATGGTGTCCTGCAGCTGTTCTATCACATCTCGCAATCCATGGGCAGGTAAGGGACAAAAACTCCTCACGGATGGAAACACAATATGTGCTGCATGACAGATAGAAACCACCAGGCCGAGTGCTCCTGCTTCTCTCCCTCTGAAGTGCCCAGTGGTTCTGTAGGGAGGCTAATAAAGAATTCTGACAACATACATAACCACACAAAACGTTACCTTACTTGATAACTACTCACATTAACGTGACGTTTTCTTCCTAAAAGTGCAAAGGTGAAAGATGGCATTTTCTCTTTTTCAAACCTAAAAAGCAAAATTACAAACATGGTTAAAAACCTGGACCCCCACTCAACATCTTTTTTGTACATTCAACTGAAATTCCTCTGTGATTGGTATGCTAGAAGAACATACTATCAGCACTTTATAGAGCAATCTAAGCAAAAATAAAAGCAGTCAAGTAAACAATTTAGATGATGTACTTATTTTTCCTATTTTTTATTACAATGAAATTTCTGGAGTGGATGTAGCTATAGATGCACCAATATAAAAATGCTTTTGACTGCATATTTATTTTCCCTGAGGAAGAGGTAAGATGAAACAGCACTAACTGCATCATCAAAATTTGTTATTTAGTTCTTAGGGTAAAATCACAGGATTTACTTTTGGTCTCTGCTCAGTCAGCAGCAAACTCGCTATTACAACAGAAGGACAGAAATATTAAATTTATTTATTCCCCATTGGTAGCCTTCTGTCTTCCTAGAATCACTTCATATGAAAAGAATACATATGTATATAATATTTGCAGATATGTATATTTGCATGGCTGTCAGTGTGTTTCACAACGTGAGAGATTGGCTGTATTAATGCTTTCTGAATAGCAGAAGCTACTATCAATGATTAATTAAAGATCAGATCACGGCCTTAAAACTACACTTTCTTCAGCATGTCTCACATTGTGGAAAAACTACATTAAACATTTAAATCTGAATGTATTTCAGATTCCTTAATTTATGAACTAGAAACCTTAGTTACTGTGAGTCCAACTGTGCAGAATTCAGAACCATGAAACTTCTGTAATTGTACAGTACTTCTTTTATTCTTTTTTTATTTGCTTACCTAGTAGCTCTTATTTGAATGGTGAGAGTTACAGTTCTAAGATGAATTTTGATTCTGCACAGCATGATTTTGAAAGTAGTTTTCTATTTCGAGGAGAGGAGGGTCTATTTTATGAACTTTTTTTTTTTTAAAAGTTGAATACTTGAATCTGACGAATTAGCTAATTATGTCAGAATAAATCCCATTAAAGAAGACTTAGATCCCAATTGCACTGGTTTTCTACTCATGAGAATACTTGCTTCAAGGTAAAATATCCCAGGAAAGATAACTGGATGAGAGGCACTCAATTTGTTATTTGCACATTTTGGGAATATGTTCTTTGGCTATTAAAATCATATGAATTCTCTGTTTGTAAATGCTAACATGTGAAATTAATTTTACAACTACATATCCATACAACTCATTCATAATGGAGACATATTTAGGATAAAAGCCTATGTATTTAATTCCTGCTTTTTATGTCTACTGCTGGATTAAAATTCCACATTTTAGATTTTTTTACAGCCATTCTTTGAGTACTTTTTATGAGGCGTCAATCAGATGTATTAGACTTACAGCTGTAATTACTATTTCCTTGTGGATAAGTTTTTTTTTACTCAATACTTTCCTTTCATTGAACATTTGGAATCATAATAATGTAAAACATACTTTTAAACAAATATGTATGTAATCCCACACTCTTAACAATAAGTAAGATTACAGAATAATCAGATTGAAGAATCTTTTTGAAAAATCAGTTTTGCAGAGAATAGTCATTAAAGTGCATCTGTATGAGACAACTTTGGCAAATCAGTGAACACAGTCCATGTAAACAACCTTTGATCAGCAGTTTCTACAATATCATTATGAACTCCAGTTTTTGCTGTAATGGTATGATATGATGAGTGAAAGGCAGACCAAAACCAATTCATAATTTTCAGATGGAAAATCACAGTTAATTTGTTGACTGAAAAATAACTACATAATTTCAGAGATGATAAGACATAATAAAGTAGGACTATTTTTTTCTCCACTCACACCTTGAGCCAGATTTCTACACAAAAGTCAACTTCCTCCTTTCATCTTCTTATTACTTCCCTGGTAAAGTGACATATTAAGCAGGTGTGTAAGTGGTTGGTAATTTTAAAAAGCTGCATATTTAAAAAACTTAGCAGATGACTGATCAAAGAACTGAATATGAAGAGTAAAGACTGGAGAGAGGGAGGGTGGATATGCAAAGGAAGCCATCACCTTCAATGGAAATAGCTATGAAAAGCTCCCAAAGATTGTGCCTGCCTAGCTCAGCTAATACAGTTCCAAACAGAGATGCTGTAGGGCTCTTTAGTCCAGAACACGAGCTGGTGACCTCAGTATTCCAATAAATGAAAAGCTTGTGAATAAAACACTTTCTCTTCCCTCTGTCCCTCCAAACAGAAACTGCAGCCAAGGCTCCTGACTGAGAGTTTATAGCGGGGGACAGAGGTTACCTTTGCAAACACAAAGGCCGGAATGGAAACTCAGAAACACCCCTCTCATCCCCCAGGATCAATTTTTATTCAGTTCTGTATTCTATATATACATTTCTGGCTTAGACTAAACAGTTTAGTAGACAGTATGTATTTAGTAGATTATATATAGAGAAAACAACTGCTATATTAGGTCTTTCTAAAGCTAGACTGAACACATAGCTTAAAAAAAGTCTCAGAATCTTCCCATGTCCTGGCATCTGGATATAAATGTGGTGCAGTCACTCTGTAACTGGAAACAGGCAGATAAGAGCTGGTTATGTCTCAGATTTGTTCTCAAATTTTTAGGCAACACAAGCTGAACCGATGGGTGGTGTGGGAAAACAGAGTAACATTTTAGTTCCACTGCAGATGGATCCCTTGCAATGAGCAGGAGAGGAGCAAGGAGAACACTGACTCAGATGACTGACTATCTTGGAAAGCCAACTGGACTCAGGATCTGGCTATCCAGTTATAGCTGAAGACCCTCGGAGAAATGAACAAACTGGTAGATGGAAAATCCAATATCTGCTCAGTAGGAAGCAATTTAAAGTCAAATGAGGTTACTGTTAACTTCTACTGCCTCATGACCAGGATATAGGAACTTCAGTCTCCCTCCCAGTTTGGCCTATTCACAAGCAATTTGACCAGTCACAAATGAATGTTTTAGGGACATTACAGACCAATTAGAAATACTGACAAAATTCCTGTTAACTTCAACAACATTTTTTGAGATGTTTAATCTATGAATACAAACTCATGTTGGCAAAATATTTCTTCAATAGAACATCTCTGTTCCCATCTGTTTCAAGTGGTTTATTTTTTAGCCGAGTTTTAGTAGCATTTTTATGCTATCTGCAACCTGTTCTTTGTAGGTTAGTGTGAGTTTGGACCTCCCATTCAGTTCTATCTGTTTCCTCAAGGTAATAATTTAATTCAGAACTATCTTCTATCCACTCGACAGTTATCAGACCCACAAGAGGTTAGGAGGATTAATTTTTCTTCTTTTTTAAGAGACACAAGTAGTGTCTCTGCAGTTTTGAAATGTAGCTTGGCTGTTTGTGGTTTTATTACACGGCATTTCATTCTAAAAAGCAAGAGTGTGAACTGAGATTAGATTTAAACTGAGTCTTTCCAAACATCATGAGAATTCCTCTGTCAAATAAAACTTTCATCTTAATTATCCTTAATAATTTCCACTTTGCAAACATAAGGTCCCTTAATGCCTTTGGAAAATGAAGATTATGAGAAAGAGGCTATACAAAGATAAACATGTCTCATTTTGCAGAATTTTAAACACCTTCTTTCAGATAATAAATCTAATGTTAATTAATAGCAGGGTATAATATTAGATTTCTCTCTCTTATGAAAATCCTTCGTAGAATGTTCCCCAGTGCAGTATTCTCTGTGTTATTTTATATATTGGTTTAAATTTAAAGCAGAGCATACTGCTGAAAAATGTCAAGTGGCTTATTCAATAATCAAGCAAAGAACTACTGTCACAATTTCATTAATTTTCATTATTTCATTACAGACTGTGTAATTATAAATTGATTTCTATTTTCAGTACCTCTGAAAGTCCTGCCCAGCAAAGGTTTGAACACAGGCTTGGCTTTGAGTATTTGAGCTGGACAGAAATTCCCTGTTTTCTTTGATTTATGACAACCTCAGTCTGTATGTCTGTGTATGCACAAGTCTGTCTTTATACATATAAGCTTACACATAAAACTTCAACTGGCACTTCCATTATACATATACAGACTGCTAATTCAAACATATCAATACCTTTCCTAAGTAATTATGGCAGCTGGACACCAAACTAAGCACTGTATTCTTAGAAAAAATAATATTTTTACTACTGCAACACACAACTCAATATGCTAATTTGCCTGAAACTAAGATATTTCTACAAAAAATACAGGCAACAATTTCTTTTTAAGACTGTTGCTACTTCCTGTTGTAAATTGCACCAGCTCTTGAAAAGGAACATGCAGTGGGTTGTACACAGGAAGGAGAACATGAGCCAACATCCAAACAATAGTAACACAGCAGCTGTAGTCCCATGTGAGAAACCATCACACACACAGTAGTTACAATGGTTAACATTTCTTCCAAACATTGATTACATTTCATAAAACCAAATCAACCAAATAAACATATTTAGAAACAAGATATTTTTAATATTAGAGATTAGGAAGGACCAAAAACCACCATAAGGGCAACTCTCCTTCCCCTCTGAGTGTTTTTGTGATTAATCTGAAATAAGGATTTCTGTTTCAAAGCAATCTCTAGGGCTTGTTGAGGTTTTCTGTGGCTGGCCTCTTTAGAAATCTGGTTTAAAACCTACCTACTGTTTATTTAGAGGAAAATATTTTGAACCTGCTCCATGACTAAAATGTCATGGCCTAAAATTAGCTAAATAGATCTGTATTTTTTACTTCCTCCCACAACCCCGAAAAACACAACCAACAAAAAAACCCCAACAAAAACAAAACACCAAAAAACCTCAAACAAAAACCCCAAACCCAGAAACAAACAAACAGACAAACAACCCCCCACACACATGTGATCAGACAAAATAATGTTCTTTACAACTGGTAATGCAGATTAATATTTGGATCTTACTATAAAATTATTCCTTACCAAACAATAACAATAGACAATTTTATATATTTATATCCTCTATATGAAGAACTTTTGTAAGTCATATGGCACTTCTGTATCCTTGAATTACAGAAAGGATGAGGTGGGAATGGTTCTCTGGAGCTTGTCTGGTCCAGAGCAGGCCCAGCTGGAGCAGATTGCTCAGGATCACATCCAGCTGGGGTTTGAGTATCTCCAAACATGGAGAGACACCACAACCTTTCTGAGCAACCTGTTCCACTGCCTGATACCCTTCACAAGACCTTAAGTTTCATGATCTGTCAGTACAGGCTATTGTGTAGTGGTAGCAACAGCTGGTCTGTAGTGAACAGCTATTTGAGTCAGAGCACAATATGAAAGGAAGGGTAAATTATGGAAGAGGAGCTGTATTCTGCAGAAAAAAAATATCATATAAACTGTTACAGCTATGCAGATTGGTGAAAAAACCTTTAATAGACTCAAACTTAAGACAAAAATCTCTTATCTCCCTTTCCCGCTCATTAGACCTCCAGTTATGGGTGTTTAACTACCTGAAGGAAATTTATGTGCTTTTACCAATTTCATTTGATGAACATTTCGCTGTTCAGGAAGGATAATGAGAGTTCTGAGCTGGAATGAATCTGCACTGCCATGTGTAATGTAGAAGGGGAGTGTGCAAGATCAATCCTGAAGTGGAAGCAGCCTGGGCTGGTGATGTTGTGGCATCTACCTGGAGTGTGCCTCTGATACCTACGGCCCACACCTCATGTTTGGGTATCTGCACAGCACTACAGCACCTAGTCCAGTCCAACTCCATGGCACAGACTGTCAGGTTTAGAATATTTTATATCATGGGTTGATAACAGACCTAATATATTTTTTCCCTAGGAAATAAGGTATAAACATATTTGGATAATAGAAATGTTCAATCCATTCCACAGCGGTAAATACTGATCAAGACATGTAGCCAAAAAAAGATCACAACTGCTTCACAGATATTCTTATTGAAACAAAAATCCAAACTAAATACGAAATGATACAGCAAAGAAAAAAAAGAAATGCAGCCTTTTCTTATATTTTAAAAAAATACAGAACTAAAAAAGCTCAATATTAGCTGCCCATTACAACTGCTACTACTCCCTGCCCTCTGAAAAAAAGGTTAGTTTTATACCAAACACTGCTCAGATACCTTATGTCATTACTTATTTGTGATAAAAGCAAAGAGCCCTGTACACATAGAAAGCTGATGAAAAGACACATTAAGGGATATGTTAATTTTGCTAAAAACTCTGAGAAAGAACTCAATTACAAGACAATAAAAAAAGAGCAAAAATGCTGGGAGATAAATATCTTTAATCTAGTGTGGAAAGCCATAACAAGAACCAATTTCAAACAAGACATCCAGTAAATATTTTTATAGTGAGAGCGATTAACCACTGTTGCTACTGAATGGGGTTATTTTATATTGCTTGATTTCTTCAAAGTGAGTCTGAAAATCTCACAGTATGAATTTTTTTATCTGTATACTGGGTTCAATATCATGTTGACTGGATGAATCATAATGGCCTTTTACAGAGGTTGGAAGTGACTTAGTCCTTTCTGGGACTTCTCTGGGTCCCAGAGAAGAAGACTTCTCTGGCTCTTCTATTTAAATGTGGACTTTCTGGATTCAGGCAGTAAAAGAAACCACCCCCATATAACTATTACAGCTCATTACTCTCTCTGTATCTGAATACTATTAGATCAAGTTTATACAAATGAAAAAGATATCCTCAAGTTCAACAGCCTTACAGCATTAGCACTTCCTCTGGCCTACCAACAGAGTCCCAGTCAAGCTCAATGCAGGACTTTGAATAAAAATAGAAAAGCTGAACATACACATATTCTCTCATAGGTAATTTTAGCCTTGTTTTTAATTTTATTTAAAATAAAACATTAAGTACTTACTGTTTGGAATACATTTAAATATGTAAGTATTTTAGGCTCCTAATGAGTATGCCACTGAGGTGGAATCACCTCAAAAATATATGATTGTGATTATTATCACATGGCAGTGACTGCTTTATTAACTGTGTGGTGAAGGAGCCAAGGTTTGTGTTACACAGACAGATTCCTCATTTTTACTTCCAGCATCCGTCATAGTAGAATCTATTGGAAAATGGAGTACAAATCATTCAGGAATTTACAACAGTCAGTTGAGCTAGTTCTGTGCTATATCATTTCTGGAAGTGAATGCCTTTGTTTTGCACCCTAAGGGCTGCTCATATGCATAAATAGCCCCCCTTTTTCTGTTTCTGAATCACGGTGTCCAGCCAATACAAAAAAGATTATGAAGTATGAAAACCTCACATATCTCCACCACAGAACAATAACAAGATCTATACTTTGATTTCCTGGGAAATAAAAATTGTAGCTATACTTCCTGTCAGCCCATTCCTTTGAACGTGTTCTCTTCATAATTTGGATTTTGAATCAAGTTTAAATGGCAGTTAAAAATCGTATGTGGCAGTACACAATGAAATTTAGCTTGACAGTTTGGACATCAAAACTAAAAATAAATGACTTCACATCCAAATAATAAGTAATAACAATGTTAGCCTGCATAAGAATAGCAGGACTGGATTCAAATACAATATTAATTTTAGGGATATGAGTGACTAGGGAGAGACAGAGGCAAAGAAACAAATCCTTCATATAGCAATAGTCTCTTCTTATCCCCCAGGCAACTGGCTGCCTTTCACCTCGGCGGCGGAGCAATTATGTGGCATAATGACTGCAGTGCAAATAAGCAGAGAGATTTTATTAAACCAAATGAGCAAATCATCTGCGTATTATTGCGATTTGATTGACAGTGACAAGTGTCGAGCAGACACGGATGTGAATATGATAAAGAAGCTTGCAGGAAAGCTCTTGATAATGTTACTCTTGATAAAGTTGCTCTGCAAACCTCTCTAAGTAAATAAAGGGGAAAGAATATGATGCATATTAATTCGCATAGTTTGCAACCTGCCACAGGACTAGAGGAAAAGTTGCAATAGGTTCAGCACGTGGCATTTCATATGAATTCTAAAATTGCATTTATGAGTCCCATAGACTTTACAATAATATATTAATATTAAAAGTAAAGGTCATTCCACATAACAGTTAAGCTGCCTGAGCTTCAACCTTTATATCAATAACAGACTCGGGCTGGGGGCACAAGGAGGAGGAAAACAAGTGGAATGATCTGAATAAATGTAAAATGTTACTTAGAAAGATTGCTGCCTTTTGCTGGGATGTCCATTTACACATTTGTACTTTCAGTGGACAATTACATTTCTGACAGGCCTGCCATCAGAATGATTAAATCAATACCTTTCGTATGGGAATGTGATTAATTGGCCTGGGCCTTCAGGCTCCATGTAAGCCACTCTTACATTAATGACTCTCTCATGACATCATAGCTCTACACAGTCCAAAGTTTCACATCGTTGCAGACAGCATAGAACTTTGGATAATTACTTTTGGCACATGGAATGAATTAACCAAGGTGACTGGGAAGTTTTGACAGCAACACCCATGGAAGAAAAGCAATGGGGATAAAATCTCCAGGGCTGTAATAGCACTAACATCATGAATAAATTCAGGCTTACAAGTTGAAATTGTTTTAGTGGATAAACCATGTGATAAATAGCTCTCTTTCCTCCACTTCTTCATATTTTTTTATTACTTTGAATTTGAACGTGAACAAGCCACAGCCTTATGCCACACTTCAGTGAACATTCTTTTGCCATCAAGTACCATCAAGTCGAAGATTTTCACTCTTTGAAAAAGAGTCATATCTGAGAGGAAATGTTCTTGTCATACAAAGTACACTGTAAAATGTGGAAAGCATTTCTGATTTATGTTCTAATACCGATTCGAGTATCTATTTAGTCATATTTCAAAGAGACCAGCTTTGCAAGGCTCTGCATACCCTGAGCTGATTCTTGTGCTTAACTTTAACTGTGCAAGTAAACGTCAGCAGAGGCATTCAAGAGCTGACATGCTCAGAATAGCTGAAGCTTCAGATGGTCCATTTTTTTCTGAATTTTTTTTTCTGAAAAATTAGACTGATTTGCTTAAGAAGTAAGAATAATTAGAGACTTACTTTAAGAAAAAACTAACATTAGTGTTAATTTTCACATTAACTATTCCTTCCTTTATTCAGTGAAGTATTTATGCATACATTGAAGAGAAAGCATGTGCTAAGTGTTATTTCAAACTTCTACTGTTCCAGGAAACCTGGAGGATATGAGCTATTGAAGGCTAAACCAGAACTTTAGGGGCTTTACACTTGTATGAACTAACTGATAACTCCAGAGACAAAAAGCCCAGATGACTGCACATCTCAGTAAACGTGCAGCAGAAACCAACCACAACTTGCCAAGGTATCTGGCCCTAGATCCTTAATCTTTTAATTAGGCAAAAACTTCAATTGGTCTGGAGTTCTTACAAAGCTTATTGATAATCCCTGGCAATCAGTGCACTATTATTGGCCTTTGTTATTGCTGCTAACAAAACCGACCGTACTAGATATGGATTTTACCACAGTTCTCAATTCTCATGTCATGTTTCATAAATGGAAGATGATAATT